>NW_027637626.1:100000-115000 GCF_951216825.1 Electrona antarctica
CTAGTGTTTCCTGTCTGCCCTGTTACTGTTTGCCTGCCTTGTCAACCTGTACTGTGATTAGCCTAGTGTTTCCACCTTGTCCTGTTAGTTCCCCAGCCTATCCCAGTGTTTGTTTTCAGTTGTGTTCACCTGTGTCCTTGTGTATTTATACCTCCCCTGATCCCAGTGTTTCCTTGCTAGTTCATTGTGGTATGTTGCGTGTGTCTTGTCACCTTTGTGCTTCCAGTCTTTGTTTGTATTCTAGTTTTTTTGAGTTATTAAACCTTTTGAAATGACCTGCTCTGCCTCTGCCTCCTCCTGCATTTGGGTCCTACAAGCTCTCCTGACTTGAACCGTGACAGAATGAACTAGCCCCATTGGACCCAGCGGAGAGAGGTTGTTTTCCCTGTTTTTTTTAAGTATGCTATAGTCTGGAGCCAGCCAAGTAGACCAACTGCCATGGCAGACAATCCATGGTCTGCTACTGTCCAGGCCATGCCCCGGTCTATCAGACCTGGGTTTGTGGCCCTCCAGTCTGCCTGTCCGTATCCTGCATTCCTCCAACTGGCCTATGGTGAGACCGATTCAACACAACCTTCTTTTGTGGTGTCTCACTTGGCCTCATTCGGAGTGAACCAGCGGTCCTCCAGGAGAGGGCGTGATCCTCGTGGCTCCCGACGCCACCGTCACTCCCCACTGCCCAGCATCCAGTGTGTCTCGCTACTCAGCGCTGCCGACACCTTACCTGATGCCTTGGCGGCCGTTCCTGCCAACATCACACCTGGACCCTGGTTGGCCGTGCTGCCCAATGCCCTGCCTGAGTCATCACCTGACGTTCTGTCTGAATTCTCGTCTGCCGACGTTCTGTTTGAATTCTCGTCACCTGATGTCCTTTTTGAGTTCTCATCCCCTGACGTTCCGTCTGAATTCTCGCCTGCGGTCCCTGCAGTCGTTCTGTTTGAATTCTCGTCAGCTGATGTCCTGCCTGGTGTCTTGTTGGCCATCCCCGCCAACATCCCACCTGTCCTGTCTGATGCCTCGGCGGCTGTTCCCGCTGACACCATGCCTGTCCTGGCGGAGACTTCTGTGGCTGCACCAGCTGATGACCTGCCGGAGGCCTCGCCAGCCGTCTACGTCGATGACCAGCCTGTGCCCTCTGGGCCCTCGTCAGCCGACGACCTGCCAGAGCCCTCGCCAGCCGTCAACTTAGACAACCTGCCTGTGCCCTCAACGCCATCATCAGCTGTCATCACTGATGTCCCGCCTGTCATCCCTGAGTCCTTGTCGGCTGTCCCCGCCGACGTCCCTCCTGTGTCCCTGTCGGCTGTCCCCGCTGACATCCCACCTGAGATCATGCCCACTGTCCCCACCAACGTCCACCTAAGCCCCCGGCGGCTGTCCTTGCCCCCGACTCATGTAAACTGTTGCCAGCCTTCCCCGTTGACATTCTGTTTGAATCCCCGTTGTCTGTATCCGCCCACTTCACGCCTACACCCTCATCGGCGGGCTCTGCCTTGTTTTTTTTGTTTTGCTTTTTGTAGCCCCTGGGCCCTCCTTCCAGACCCCCGCCACCCACCCTGCTTATGTTCTGGACAATTTCGAGGAATGTCTGGAAGCCATTCCTTAAGGGGGGGGCACTGTCACGATCCGTGACGTGCTGGTGTTCATGTTTTCCTGTAATGGTTGGTGTTTTACTTTTCTGTTTTCACACACACTGATTTTTGAAGTATTGTGTTCTTGGTTTCCTAGATGAGATCCTGTTTGAGTTTTGCTTTACCCTTGTGTGCTTTTATTTTGTATAATTGTTCCTAGTGTTTCCTGTCTGCCCTGTTACTGTTTGCCTGCCTTGTCAACCTGTACTGTGATTAGCCTAGTGTTTCCACCTTGTCCTGTTAGTTCCCCAGCCTATCCCAGTGTTTGTTTTCAGTTGTGTTCACCTGTGTCCTTGTGTATTTATACCTCCCCTGATCCCAGTGTTTCCTTGCTAGTTCATTGTGGTATGTTGCGTGTGTCTTGTCACCTTTGTGCTTCCAGTCTTTGTTTGTATTCTAGTTTTTTTGAGTTATTAAACCTTTTGAAATGACCTGCTCTGCCTCTGCCTCCTCCTGCATTTGGGTCCTACAAGCTCTCCTGACTTGAACCGTGACACCAGGCCCATTCCCTCATTTCTAAGTACGTATTTTGACATAATTCCGTCAGATAGAAGGTCCCGGGTTAACTGAATTCTCTAGGCAGGGTTGACGAAAGGGCCTTTCTGTGTGGACTTTGCATGTTGTCCCCGTGTCCCCTGAGCTCTCAGTTTGTGGATCTCCCCAAGTTCGCAGAGGGAGAGTAGCGCCCACTGGGATTATAGCTTAGGAAATTGGCACCGGGTGAAAAGAAAAAGTGTTACAAAAACTGTGGGATAAAAAAAAAGAAGAAAACAAATTTAACTAGAAAAAGTGCCCTCCTGGGCACAGGTCTCCACCAGGAGGATAGGACTGTGTGAGATGTTTGGCAAACTTTTTAGGATTAATATAAACATGTTTTGAGGCATTTTGTTCCAAAAAGGTGTTTTGCAAAAATCAACCTGTTGGTGGCGCTATAACAGGCCAATGTGAAAAGGGTGGGATATATTCCTCAGCCTAGTAAGAAAATGTGTGAAAGATTTCACGTAAATTGCATGCTGCGTTCATGATTTGAGGCTTTTGTTGAAAACGGGGCTTGCAAACTGTGAAAGCCAATTATAGCCAATTAGGATGGAATATGAAATATCGGACAGATCCGACTTGAGCACATGACCATAGAGATACTGTGTAACGATTTGTGAGATTTTTGGACAGAATCTGGAGGAGTAATATCAAAAAATGTGTTTTACAAAAGTCGGCCTCCTGGTGGCGCTATAAAAGGCAGATGCGGAAAATGCAGGTCAACGGTTTGTCCTTGGCCTCTAGGGAGTGTGCATGCAACGTTTCACGCAGATCGGTGCAGTTTTAGGTAAAAAATGTGAAAAGCTGCCTCATGGTGGCGCTATAACAGGCCGTTCTGGAAAATGTGGGGCAGAGGTTCATCGTTGGCATCCAGGGAGTGTGTGTGCAAAGTTTGGCATCGACCGGGTTAACGGTGCCGGAGATTAGCTGTACACAGACGGACGGAAGGAAGGACGGACGGAAGGAAGGACGGACACACACACACACGGACGGAGTGCAAAACATACTCTCTCCCCATGCCTTCGGCCTGGTGGAGACAAAAAGGGAGAACTACACATATGGACCAGAGCTACAGCAGTCTGACAGTGTGATAAAGGGAGAACTACACATATGTACCAGAGCTACAGCAGTCTGACAGTGTGATAAAGGGAGAACTACACATATGGACCAGAGCTACAGCAGTCTGACAGTGTGATAAAGGGAGAACTACACATATGGACCAGAGCTACAGCTACAGTCTGACAGTGTGATGAAGGGAGAACTACACATATGGACCAGAGCTACAGCAGAACTACACATATGGACCAGAGCTACAGCAGTCTGACAGTGTGATAAAGGGAGAACTACACATATGGACCAGAGCTACAGCAGTCTGACAGTGTGATAAAGGGAGAACTACACATATGGACCAGAGCTACAGCTACAGTCTGACAGTGTGATAAAACGGTATCAGGACAACTCACCCCTTTTCCGTTTTCTAGCGGCTAAAGTCGGCCCACAGAAATTGTGGGGATTACATGACAAGGTACAATTTGAGTGAGCAAAACCTTACATATACTAAATTATACTAAATTGTTGATAGGGTCAATATAAGTAAAATAATATAGTCTTTCCATAGGAGTATCTTTTTATATTTTTCCAAAAAGAATACAAACAGCCAAAAGTTATCCCACTCACTGGGGACAATTCCGGGAGGAAAAACGGGCAAGCACCGGGGTGAGTTGTCCAGTATTCGGGGTGAGTTGTCCAGTATTCGATAAAACCGGTTCTGAAACGGTTCCAAATGTGATGGAACCGATTTTAACTCATGTACCGCTGACATTGCCATCTGGTGTCGGAAAGCGTACTCCAGGTCCAGGACCCCCACCCAGTCTTTTAATACGGCCAGACTCTTAGTTTAGACAGCTGCTTCACTCGGGAACAGAGGCCGGACGTGAATAATCGCTATGCAACAGGTCCCGCGATTGTTATTGAATTCACCCAAAACATACATTTTGTAACCGAGGATCATATTGTTTAGAGAGATGGGCCCCAAATCAAGCTTGTTTTGGGCCAAAAAGAAGAATCCGAGATATATACGATTAAAAAACGGTGTCCCCATAGACAGGATAAGCCAGCGGAATTTTCATTTCCGTAGTGTGACGAGCACGTACATTGATATTAAAAAATCACACCCGTGTGAACTGAGTGGTGTAATATAGCCTGTCTGACGTAATGAAATCATGTCTGACGTAATGAAATCACACCCGGGTGAACAGGGTGAACATAGAAACCATGCTCATTTTTTCTGCACAGACTAACAAAGCCAGTTGTAGGAGTGGTTTACACCACTCAAATCACACCCGGGTGAACTGGGTGACCGTAGCAACCATGCTCATTTTTTGAACACTAACAAAGCCAGTTGTAGGAGTGGTTTACACCACTCAAATCACACCCGGGTGAACTGGGTGACCGTAGCAACCATGCTCATTTTTTGAACACTAACAAAGCCAGTTGTAGGAGTGGTTTACACCACTCAAAACAAAGCCAGTCGTAGGAGTGGTTTACACCACTCAAAAAGTCGTGAAAAGACGATCTCGGCAAGGTGGGAGTTCAGACCAGAAGGTGTGAAAAGGTGTGTTTGTAGCATGGAATGTGATGATTCGATTGGCCGATGTATAATGATGTATGATGATAAGCGCCCCTCACTTTACAGACGTGTGATTTTTTGAGTGGTGTAAACCACTCCTACAACTGGCTTTGTTAGTTTACATGTCTGTCTGTTTGTCTGTCTGTCTGTTCGTACCAAAAAATGAGCATGGTTGCTATGGTCACCCAGTTCACACGGGTGTGATTTCATTACGTCAGACATTACGTCAGACCACAGCTGATCAGTCTATATAAGACCTTACACCACTCAGTTCACACAGGTGTGATTTTATTTAACTACAGTTCAATATCCGTAGTATTTTTTGAGGGGTGCCAGCCCCTCCTATATCCAGCTTTGGTGTGTGTGCACAAACTTTGTCCTATACAAACATTCAATTCCAATTGACAATGAATGGACAATTGTCATTGTCTGAGCAAATAGACATAGGGCCCTACCTTCTATCTATTTTTTACTATTTTGAAAAACATTTTAAAATAGTTCAACGAGCCGATCTACATCGACACGTGAGCTTTATAGATCGGCAATTTGAACTATTTTAAAAGGATTCACACGGGTGTGATTTTTATTTAATTAATTTAATGGATTAAATAACCCCGGGCAATGAAAGTGTTAACCACTCCCCCTTGAAATTGTATTTCCATTAATTTGTGTGGAGTCTGGATCCTGCTGCTAATGCATGGTTGGCTGTGTGGAGTCTGGATCCTGCTGCTAATGCATGGTTGGCTGTGTGGAGTCTGGATTCTTCTAATGCATGGTTGGCTGTGTGGAGTCTAGATCCTGCTGCTAATGCATGGTTGGCTGTGTGGAGTCTGGATCCTGCTGCTAATGCATGGTTGGCTGTGTGGAGTCTGGATCCTGCTGCTAATGCATGGTTGGCTGTGTGGAGTCTGGATTCTTCTAATGCATGGTTGGCTGTGTGGAGTCTGGATCCTGCTGCTAATGCATGGTTGGCTGTGTGGAGTCTGGATCCTGCTGCTAATGCATGGTTGGCTGTGTGGAGTCTGGATCCTGCTGCTAATGCATGGTTGGCTGTGTGGAGTCTAGATCCTGCTGCTAATGCATGGTTGGCTGTGTGGAGTCTGGATTCTTCTAATGCATGGTTGGCTGTGTGGAGTCTGGATTCTTCTAATGCATGGTTGGCTGTGTGGAGTCTGGATTCTTCTAATGCATGGTTGGCTGTGTGGAGTCTGGATTCTTCTAATGCATGGTTGGCTGTGTGGAGTCTGGATTCTTCTAATGCATGGTTGGCTGTGTGGAGTCTGGATCCTGCTGCTAATGCATGGTTGGCTGTGTGGAGTCTAGATCCTGCTGCTAATGCATGGTTGGCTGTGTGGAGTCTGGATTCTTCTAATGCATGGTTGGTTGTGTGGAGTCTGGATCCTGCTGCTAATGCATGGTTGGCTGTGTGGAGTCTGGATTCTTCTAATGCATGGTTGGCTGTGTGGAGTCTGGATTCTTCTAATGCATGGTTGGCTGTGTGGAGTCTGGATTCTTCTAATGCATGGTTGGCTGTGTGGAGTCTGGATTCTTCTAATGCATGGTTGGTTGTGTGGAGTCTGGATTCTTCTAATGCATGGTTGGTTGTGTGGAGTCTGGATTCTTCTAATGCATGGTTGGCTGTGTGGAGTCTGGATTCTTCTAATGCATGGTTGGTTGTGTGGAGTCTGGATTATTCTAATGCATGGTTGGCTGTGTGGAGTCTGGATTCTTCTAATGCATGGTTGGCTGTGTGGAGTCTGGATTCTTCTAATGCATGGTTGGTTGTGTGGAGTCTGGATTCTTCTAATGCATGGTTGGCTGTGTGGAGTCTGGATTCTTCTAATGCATGGTTGGCTGTGTGGAGTCTGGATTCTTCTAATGCATGGTTGGCTGTGTGGAGTCTGGATTCTTCTAATGCATGGTTGGCTGTGTGGAGTCTGGATTCTTCTAATGCATGGTTGGCATGCATCAGCCGTGGCACCGTTGGAGGTGCGACAAAGAAAGCAGAAAGACCATCCTTCCGTATGAAATAATGGCTGCGTGGAGTCTGGATCCTGCGGGAGTACAGCGTTGACAGACAACCGCTCAGCTCCAGTCTCCAATCAGTGAAGGAAACAAACACTGACCCTGATTGGGTCCAACATCTGGACCCTGCTAATGCATGGTTGATTTGTGGGCTCTCATTTGGAAGAATATGACATCCCTCCTCTGTCCTCTCTATATAACGGTACTTGTTAGCCCTAATGCATTCATTGTTTCTATAGCTCATTGGGCATAGTGCGTATGGCTTTTTTCTTGTATGGCTTGACCCTGTCTTATCGCTGCTTGCAGCTATATTTATTTTTATTTTTGTCTCCACCAGGCCGAAGGCATGGGGAGAGAGTATGTTTTGCACTCCGTCCGTCCGTCCGTCCGTGTGTGTGTGTGTCCGTCCGTCCGTCCTTCCGTCTGTGAACAGCTAATCTCTGGCACCGTTAACCCGGTCGATGCCAAATTTTGCACACACACTCCCTGGATGCCAACGATGAACCTCTGCCCCAGAATTTCCAGAACGGCCTGTTATAGCGCCACCAGGAGGCCGCTTTGTGCAAAACTAGTTTTTGGACAGTACACCTACAGATTTTGTCCAAACATCACACAAATTGGTACACAGTCTCTCTAGAGCCATTCAACGAAACAAGTCTTTCAGATTTCTCAGACTCCATCCTGATTGGCTAAGATTGGCTTCCAAAGTTCGCAGGAGTGCTCAGTTTCAAACAAAATGGTGCAAATCATGAACACATCGTGTTATTTCCGTGAAATTGTGCACGCACATTCACACTAGGCCGAGGAAGAAATGTCACATGAACATTTTCAACTCAGCCTCATGGTGGCGCTATAACTGGCCGAAAAGTGTTTTTACCTCTTTCCTTTGCCAAGGAAAAACCTTTGCCTGGAATTTTTCACATCTGCTCTTTATAGCGCCACCACCATATGTAAAACACATTTTCTAATATTACTTTTTTTTTTAACCAAATTTCACGCAAATCAGTACACATGCTCTCCATAGTCATGTGATCAAGACGGGTTTGTTTGATTTCTCATAATCCACCCTCATTGGCTACGATTGGCTTCTAAGCTTTTCAGGAGTAGCCCGCTTTGTACACGTTTTGTACAAATCGCCAGAACTACTCAACGCAGCGTCCGATTGCGGTGAAACTGTGCATGCATATTCCCACTAGGCTGAGGAAGAAATGCCACTTGACAGTTTTCAAATCAGCCTCATGGTGGCGCTACAACAGGCCAAGCCGCGTCTCTCACACACACACACACACACACACACACACACACACACACACACACACACACACACACACACACACACACACGTTTATATTGCTCCTAAACATTTTGCCAAACATCACACACACACTCCTATCCTCCTGGTGGAGACCTGTGCCCAGAAGGGCACTTTTTCTAGTTAGTCATCTTTTCCTTTGTCAAAAATTTATTCAGTATAAATAAAAACGTTTCTAATCAATTGTACATTTAATTTGTCAATAAAGAAATCAATCACGAATAACTAGGCCTATAATTGTCCTAGTCTTTGTCTCCACCGGGCCGAAGGCATGGGGAGAGAGTATGTTTTGCACTCCGTGTGTCCGTCCGTCCGTCTGTGAACAGCTAATCTCTGGCACCGTTAACCCGGTCGATGCCAAATTTTGCACACACACTCCCTGGATGCCAACGATGAACCTCTGCCCCAGAATTTCCAGAACGGCCTGTTATAGCGCCACCAGGAGGCCGCTTTGTGCAAAACTAGTTTTTGGACAGTACACCTACAGATTTTGTCCAAACATCACACAAATTGGTACACAGTCTCTCTAGAGCCATTCAACGAAACAAGTCTTTCAGATTTCTCAGACTCCATCCTGATTGGCTAAGATTGGCTTCCAAAGTTCGCAGGAGTGCTCAGTTTCAAACAAAATGGTGCAAATCATGAACACATCGTGTTATTTCCGTGAAATTGTGCACGCACATTCACACTAGGCCGAGGAAGAAATGTCACATGAACATTTTCAACTCAGCCTCATGGTGGCGCTATAACTGGCCGAAAAGTGTTTTTACCTCTTTCCTTTGCCAAGGAAAAACCTTTGCCTGGAATTTTTCACATCTGCTCTTTATAGCGCCACCACCATATGTAAAACACATTTTCTAATATTACTTTTTTTTTTAACCAAATTTCACGCAAATCAGTACACATGCTCTCCATAGTCATGTGATCAAGACGGGTTTGTTTGATTTCTCATAATCCACCCTCATTGGCTACGATTGGCTTCTAAACTTTTCAGGAGTATAGCCCGCTTTGTACCCGTTTTGTACAAATCGCCACAACTACTCAACGCAGCGTCCGATTGCGGTGAAACTGTGCATGCATATTCCCACTAGGCTGAGGAAGAAATGCCACTTGACAGTTTTCAAATCAGCCTCATGGTGGCGCTACAACAGGCCAAGCCGCGTCTCTCACACACACACACACACACACACACACACACACACACACACACACACACACACACACACACACACACACACACACACGTTTATATATTACTCCTAAACATTTTGCCAAACATCACACACACTGGTGGAGACCTGTGCCCAGAAGGGCACTTTTTCTAGTTACTTATGGTTCTGTTTCCTTTGTCGAAACGATAGCGAGGAGTTCTGTGACTGTGGTTTGTCCTGGGTATTTTTCTATACCCCTTTCATCTCAACTGCATTACACTCATCTATCCCACTGGCCAAAGATGACAGCAAAATCCAAGCTGTGCTGTCTGGAAGGTCTTTGATCCGTGTGGACAGTTTGGTATTTACCCCCCAACAATAGAGTAATAGTCTCTCACCCTGTGCTGCAGCACATATACTGTAGTATAGTAACAGCAGCTGGACTGTTGTCTCTTGGATCAGTGATTCTCAACCTTTTTAATATAAAGGACACCCAGTTCGATATGCATTAGGCCACAATGTTTTTATCGCTGGAAACCCAACCTACAGTGTAGTAGTCCTAGTAGTAGTCCTCAAGTCCTCAATGTAACTCTGAGAGTGTAAGTTAAATATCCGTTCGTTCTCTGATTTACAGTACAGACATTGATTGATTGATTACTTTATTGGCAGAAATGTAATCAGTACAGGGTACAGTCAAACAGAAATGTAATCAGTACAGGGCACAGTCAAACAGAAATGTAATCAGTACAGGGTACAGTCAAACACGTCCAATGGGATCACCGAAAAAAGTCCTTGCTGTCTTGTTTCCATTCAGGTCCTGGGTATTCAATTCATAATCATGACATGAAAAATAACAACAAAAATCAAATCATCATACAAGTTAAAAAATAACAAAAAATATGTACAGGTTGGGGAACAAAGAAGGGGTTATAAGGAGGTGGGGGTAGTCACTAGACTAAGGGGGGGTAATCATTTCCTCTCCCTTTGGCATGCTGAAAGGTGGATTTTCAGGCCTGTTTTAAAGGACGCCAGGGATTTGCATTTTTTGAGGGAGGGGGTCAGGGCATTCCACACTTGGGTGGCAGTGCTGTAGAAGGAGAATTTGCCCATGTTTGGTTTGAAAGTGGGTGGTACCAGATCGTTGTTCTCGCTTCCTCTTGTATTGTGGCTGTGGGAGTCGCTCACTTTTTTGAAGTAGTTTGTCAGGTTACAATCTTTTTTTTTTAAAGATTTGTTTTTGGCTTTTTGCCTTTATTGATAGTCATTAGTGAAGACAGACAGGAAAGTGTGAGGGAGAGAAGGGGAGAGACATGCAGCAAAGGTCGTCATGAACGGGACTCGAACACGCGACACGCTGTCAGGCTAGAGCCTATGTGGCATGCGCCTGGACCAGGTGCAAGCATAGTCAAAGTATAGGGCTGAATTAGGGTTCCCGCTAGAGCATAGTCAAAGTATAGGGCTGAATTAGGGCTCCCGCTAGAGCATAGTCAAAGCATAGGGCTGAATTAGGGCTCCCGCTAGAGTATAGTCAAAGCATAGGGCTGAATTAGGGCTCCCGCTAGAGTATAGTCAAAGTATAGGGCTGAATTAGGGCTCCCGCTAGAGCATAGTCAAAGTATAGGGCTGAATTAGGGCTCCCGCTAGAGCATAGTCAAAGTATAGGGCTGAATTAGGGCTCCCGCTAGAGCATAGTCAAAGTATAGGCTGAATTAGGGCTCCCGCTAGAGCATAGTCAAAGTATAGGGCTGAATTAGGGCTCCCGCTAGAGTCTTGAGAGGACTTTTGTTGACAAATGAGGAAATGAGGGATTTCTTTCAAAATAGAAGCTTGGAGTGCCGGGCAGATATGGCAGCTTTTACTCTGAAAGCCGGGGCTGTTCCGTACAAAAACCGGGAGGCATAATATTGCTTGCTTACCTTACAATGATTCCGATAAGTCTCTCTAGAAGCGTTAATATTCCGGGGCGAGAGGCATGTTGAAGTCAGAAATGAAGACAGAAGTATAGCCATCTGGTCAAAACCACGGAGAGCTCCTTAGATTACGCGCGGCGAGCCTTTCTTTCTGATCCGTAAACAGGGAAGTGAATGGCAGCGTGCATGCGCCAAAAGCAAGGAGTGCATTGCAGAAGGATAGGCCAACCCCAAAAAAAAGAAAAAAATCCGAATATATTTTCTCCGTTTGATATCAATGAAAAAGCGCTAGGACGTGTACACACGTCGTCGCAATCAGTCGGTTGGATTCGTTATGACGTGTGTTCGGTCTGAATGTGTTAATAATCACATTGGCAGATTCAATGCTACAGTCTTACCATTCATTTTTAATGGAAGCCAGTGTCATGAAGATACAAAGCAACATCCAACGTTTGTAGCTGCTACAAAATCTACAATCCTGCAATCCAATTTGAGCTGCCTTCAACTGCAGCTACGAAACCTTTTTTTTTAACCATTTCCACTCACCTTTTCTCTTCTCTTCACACAATTGCTTGTAATTATTTCAGTCAGCCAGTTTTGTGGCCTTTACAGGCTTTATATTTTTCTCGTCGCCGTCATCATTGACGTCAATGAGCAAATTGGTCACTTTTTTGTTGTCACGTTGTTAGTTGTCACGGACAACTTTTTTGTCACTGCCAGTGTGAACAATTCCTCCGTGCCTACATACTTTGCCTGTGTGTTAACACCTTTGTGCTAAAAACGTGTATACGTCCTCTCAATAAAAAATGCGGGGTGCTAAGGACGTGTATAGGCGTCTTAAGGTCCTTTTTAATTATATAAAACAGGATTGCTGTAATCCATTTTTTGACAGCTCCCGTTGCTAGGCAACGCCTTGTTCAGCACTCCAGGACATGTTTTCATTCACTCATCATTCACTTCCTTGTTTACGGGCCGACAACACATCTCTGAATCTACCATGGTTTTTATCAGAACGGCAATGTTCTGTTATAATTTCTGACTTATCCAAGCATCTCGTTTGGAATATTAACGCTTCTAAAAAGAGATCAGATGAGGTAGCGCGAGGTAGTAATAGATCAGATTATACCTCCCGGTTTTGGGGGAAATGGGGGAGTCTGGCAACTCTGGCTCCAAGTGTTAAGAATGAATCAGCTAGGCCACAATAGCTGTCTTTATCAATGAAAACTCTTTCTAAGTTTGTAATTTGTCTAACAGTTGTAAAATAACTTGTCATTGACTTTGTTCCTTGAAGTATTTCTGATCAATACATCTGAAAATGTAAAACTGATGCCTGTGCGATCATTTTATAGATCTTACGAAGGTTTGGTCAAAGCCTGGATTGGCATGTGCTGCAGGGGATGATATGAACACACTGAACTAAATGATTTTCCAGTCATTTGTTAGTTTTACCAACCTGGGGCCCCCCTTGAGGGGTCCCGCTTGAGGGGTCCCGCCCCCGCTGGGGCCCCCCCTTGAGGGGTCGTGAGGCCATGTCTGTCTGGAGGTAGTCCAAAAAATGTAAACATGTTGCACACAATCATAAATTGCTTTCATCTGCGTTCTGCCTGGCATCCCTATTTGTCTCCACCAGGCCGAAGGCATGGGGAGAGAGTATGTTTTGCACTCCGTCCGTCCGAGTGTCCGTGTGTGTGTGTGTGTGTGTGTGTGTGTGTGTGTGTGTGTGTGTGTGTGTGTGTGTGTGTGTGTGTGTCCGTCCTTCCGTCTGTGAACAGCTAATCTCCGGCACCGTTAACCCGGTCGATGCCAAATTTTGCACACACACTCCCTTACATGCCAACGATGAACCTCTGCCCCAGAATTTCCAGAACGGCCTGTTATAGCGCCACCAGGAGGCCGCTTTGTGCAAAACAAGTTTTTGCACAGTACACCTACAGATTTTGTCCAAACATCATGCAAATTGGTACACAGTCTCTCTAGAGCCATTCAACGAAACGGGTCTTTCAGATTTCTCAGACTCCATCCTGATTGGCTAAGATTGGCTTCCAAAGTTCGCAGGAGTGCTCAGTTTCACGAAAATGCTGCAAATCATGAACACATTGTGCACGCACATTCCCACTAGGCCGAGGAAGAAAAGCCACATGAACATTTTCAACTCAGCCTCATGGTGGCGCTATAACTGGCCGAAAAGTGTTTTTACCTCTAACTGCACGTATCTGTGGATAACTTTGTATGCCAACTCCCTAGAGGCCAAGGAAAAACCTTTGCCTGGAATTTAGCGCCACCAGGAGGCTGACATAATGTAAAACACATTTTCTAATATTACTCCTTCAGATTTTATCCAAATTTCACGCAAATCTGTACACATGCTCTTCATAGTCATGTGATCAAGACGGGTTTGTTTGATTTCTCATAATCCACCCTCATTGGCTACGATTGGCTTCTAAACTTTTCAGGAGTAGCCCGCTTTGTACCCGTTTTGTACAAATCGCCACAACTACTCAACGCAGCGTCCGATTGTGGTGAACTGTGCATGCATATTCCCACTAGGCTTTGGAAGAAATGCCACTTGACAGTTTTCAAATCAGCCTCATGGTGGCGCTACAACAGGCCAAGCCGCGTCACACACACACACACACACACACACACACACACACACACACACACACACACACACACACGTTTATATTGCTTCTAAACATTTTGCCAAACATCACACACACACTCCTATCCTCCTGGTGGAGACCTGTGCCCAGAAGGGCACTTTTTCTAGTTTTATATGTTCTAATGTGGACAAATGGTAGTCGTTACTGCCAGGTCACACCCTTTGTTTTTTGGGTTTTTTGGGGGCTTGCTGTTTGGTTATGGTTTCTTTGTTGTTCCTTTTTCTTTTTGTGGTACTCAAGGCTGCCAGTTCCCACCTGATGTTGTGTGGGAGTTTTGACTGATCCAGACTGTATTGGATCACTGCCAGGTTGCATAACATCTTCAGACTAGGACTTAAGTCTAGGACGAACAGGTCATTGGCTGTATGTGTCCCCCCAAAGAGGAAGATACGATCTCCCACCGTGCAACAGCACATCCTATACGTCGGACACGGCCCTTTCCTCTTGGGCTCAAGCTTCTTCCAGGAGAAGGTCTCTGGACTTAATTTCCACAGATCATTGAAGGAACGAGAACACCAGCCAGAACACCAGCCACCAAATATGTACAGCTCTCCATTGTAGGCAAAGGCTGAATGATACGAGCTATTATCTGGAAGAAGCTGTGCAGAAAGCGTGTTCAGCCAGAGTTCAGTCTCTGTGTCAAACACCCTGGCGGTGTTGGGTTTTGGAATATGCAATGGTCCAATGTCCCCCCCAAATACAAACATCTTTGTCCCGATGATGGTGGCAGAGTGACTTGATGAAGTACGAGGTGGAGTTCCTCTGGTATTAATCAAAGTCCAGACCATTACGTTGGTGTCCACCTTGTACGTGTCATTAGTGTATCCAGTCAGCTGGCCGTATCCCCCATGAATAAACATGACCTTCCCCAAGACACAGGCTGAGTGGCGGTACATCGCCTCTGGTACGGTCCCTGACACCTGTGGCGTGGACCATGTGTGGGCGTCCGCGTCAAAGGCATGAAGCACGTTGCAGTACTCGCGTGCAGCGCCGTTAAACCCGCCCCAGATGTAGACGGTACCGCCGATCAGCACAGCAGTGTGACCGTCGCGACTGGAGGGAACGTGGGCGGGGCGTCCTCCTCTCCCAGGGGTCACCGCGGGGGTCAACCTCTTCCAGCGCAAAGACTCCGTGTTGAAGAC
>NW_027637625.1:0-9423 GCF_951216825.1 Electrona antarctica
ACACAAAATGTATTTCCTGAAAATTGCCAATAAGCTCACGACACGCCATACACATTGTGAGCTGTAGATCAGCTATAGTTTGCCGCCCTAGATAATGTTCACCATATCTTTGCAAAATGTTCTCCTATTATGGAGACGCTATGAATTATGTGGTCAATCCTGCAATAAATGTGCAAAATCTCATGTGCTGTATGTGCGTCTGTAGTTCACGTATACCGAGAGAACCTCTGAGAATATCGGTGCCTGTTGTAGAGTCAGTCAGAACCTATTAGGGGAGTGCTGAAATATCGATATGGCGATATATATCGATACGTCCTCCCGCGATAAATAATCGATATTGATTATTAAGATATCGATATCGGAAAGGGAAAAAAAATTGAAATGTTGTTCATAATGAAGTGATGAACAACATGTTTAGAAAAGGAGGAAATGACAGCTAAAATAAAGCAAATCCCACTCAGATTCCACAGCAACCAGAAGTACTGAATTACTGGATGGTGATTTGTCCAAAGTCTCCAAACAGCTTTGTGGGAATACAAAATGCTGCATTTTTTCAGTTCCAAGTATTTTGTAGTTGCAGATATCGTGATATATCGTTGATGAAATTTCATACAATATATCGATATATCGCAAATATCGCAATATATCGAATATCGTGATATTATCGTTATCGAGGGCCTAATATCGCGATATATATCGTATCGTGAGGAACCCATATCGTCCCACCCCTAGAACCTATGTCCAAAACCACCGATTTGACTGATACTGATCAGGCATCTCCATATACAGGTATGGGCATGAGGTAAGGGACATATAATCAAATACATATAATTGTGGGTGTCCTTGACATGAAAATGTTTGTGAACCACTGATGCAGCAACACAAGTTTTTCAGAAAACTGTCAGGATGTATAAAGACATTTTCTTCTGCCTCACGTCTTAATGGGTTAATAATCTTTTCCTATGCTGACACAAAAAAAACAGAACGTCCAAGTATTGTGGCTGCAGGAAATCTTTTTCGGAAAACAAACGAGGTCAGGGTGGTAGCGATGCTGTCAGCTCGTGACTGTGCATGTTTGTGTTGCAGAGAGTGAGTGTGGTGGTGCATCTGTCACAGTGCAGCAAATGTGCGGCTGTCACTTGGGGCGGTGCGGCTAGGCCCCCACCATCCTATAGCCACCCACGCCGGTATGTCTGCAGAGCCAACGGAAAAGCTGTTCGAGGCGAGGCGAGCCGAGGAGAACATGCAGCCAACACTGTTTTCCCAGGAAACCCATCCTCTGCAGCTCTCGTGTACACTGAATGTGCACTGGTGCGTGCGCAGGGAGGCTGTTTTGAAGACATTTGCATGCTCAGATTTAGGGTGGAAAAAAGCACCCGCACATGCAAAGATAAAGCTGCAATCTTAATATTAATCTTATTTTAATGAATAAAATGCTACTTTGACCAATCTGTATGATAAGTAGCCTTGGGAGCCAAGGGTTCCCCAGCCATGTAGCAGTAGGTGAGGTGCATATCCTTAGGCATTTTCTATGTACAGTTGGAGGCCATCGATATTGTCCTTTTCTTTTTGCTGAGGTTTGCGTGATCTGCGCAAAAGGACAGTTAACCCATTTTGGGTTAACATTATGTTATAATTTAGCCATTGAAAAATAGCAGATCTACAAGCTCATAGCGCGCCACCGAGTGGCGCGCTACGAGCTTGTAGGTCTGCTATTTTTGAAAAATCGTGAAAATATTTATTTCAGAAAACTGGAGGATTTAGAAGGATTTTTTTTAAATTTTGAGGTCAGGCCTAAATGGGTCAAATGATAAGGGACAATATCGGTGGCACCCAACTGTACATGACGCTAGCATCATGCACCCATAATGTACGTCCATACCAGAAGTTATCGGCCACTGGAGTGTGGTGGCGTTTAGCAGAAGCCCTCTCACTGTATGTTGGTGTTTTCACTGTTTGTTTTGGTAAAGGCCAGGGCAGGGATGGTTTTGGGCTAACAAAACACAGAGAGTGCAATGTTTCTGCACGTAAACTCTGTTTTACTTGTATAGGTCTATGTTTTCTCTATACTTTTTTTACTTCTATGTATGACGACGGTCGCAAGCAATAAAATCGACCCGGCCCATTGCCTGACAACAAACACTAAGAATGTTCTTGAATAACAATGTTGTTTAGCCTCGTATCCTAGCTACTTTGTAGCAACTTATCTGTTTTCCCGTACTCCAATTAACGGACCATATTACTGCGCGGGAGTTTATTGACTTGGGGTTCACGCCATTCCACTCTCATCTCGTCCTCTGTACCTCTCCCTGGATAAGAGCATCTGGTAAACACCCCACGTTGTAATTGCAATTTACTACACGTTGTCAACGCAAACACAGACAAAGACACTTGACATCCAACTTCCCGACCTCCACCACCCTCCCCTCCCCTCCCACCACCCCCACCTGCTGGCTTAGCTGGCTGACTCATGCCGGCGTTGCCATCAGTCAGACTCCCCCAGTCACCCCCCCCCTGCTGCGCTGCCCGGCATCCATCACAGTGATTGGGGACCCAGGAGAAGTGGACCCTGGCAGCTCCATGCACCGGCGCTAGTAGGCTCCATATGCTCTGCAACATCTGTTCACTCTAATGTTCCTCCCCACCTCTGGGAGCTAGCTACCCCCCTAAACCCATCCCTGACTGAATGACTGACTGTATGCCCACCGGCCTGTCGGCCCCCGTGGTCGAGAAGGGTCCTTGTCTGGCACTAAGGCCTGTCGACTCGTGACACATGCACCAGACGATGTGAAGGAGTCTGTTAAATAGATGGGCTAAGACACTGTGGTGGAAAGTACGTTTACTTAACTCCTGCACTGAAGTAACATTTTGAGGAATTTGTACTTTACTGAAGTATTTCCGATTTCCAATAATTTTACTTCTGCTCCGTTACATCTCAATATACTTTTGTACTTTTAGTACACGTACAGTTGGGTGCCACCGATATTGTCCCTTATCATTTGACCCATTTAGGCCTGACCTCAAAATTTTAAAAAATCCTTCTAAATCCTCCAGTTTTCTGAAATAAATATTTTCACGATTTTTCAAAAATAGCAGACCTACAAGCTCATAGCGCGCCACTCGGTGGCGCGCTATGAGCTTGTAACAGTACTTGTAACAGTACTTGTAACAGTATTTCTATATTGCAGTATTGATACTTTCACTCAAGTAAATGTGAGTACTTTTTCCATTTTTGGAGGCCCTGAGATTCAGGAGAGTTCTTATTTTTTTGTTTCTGATCATGTCAAGGACCCCCAAAGGAGGACCTGACAGTATGTCACACCAGGGACCCCCCCCTAACAAGACTTCCCCTCCTCACCAAACTGGTGATAAAATAAATCACTCCAGTTGAATCTCGTCTCTCCTTGTATTCCTCCTCCTCCCCTCCTCAGTGTTGTCACTCTGAGGCGGGGGCGGGGGGGGGTCTTCCAAAATGTCAGCCCGGGAGAAGTTTGGTCTTGATGGCCTGCAACTGTTAACGTTGGTATGTAATGGGGAGGGATGGAGGGGGGGCTGACTGCACGAAGCGCAGAGTGATATATCTCTACTTGATCACAGATAAAGACATGGGGGGATTTGTTGTCGCCGGCGGCAGCCAACGTTTTGTGCCTTTGATGTGTGTGCGCGTGCGTGTGCACGCCTGCGTGCGTGTGCACGCCCGCGTGCGTGCGTGCGTCTAGGCCTACTTTTATTAGTATACTTGTGAGGGCCATCTGTCCCCACAAGTAGAGTAGAATTTGAGAGATAGAGTATGACGAATTGTCCTGGTCCTCCTCACAAGAGAAATGGCGTGCGTGCGTGCGTGCGTGCGTGCGTGCGTGCGTGCGTGCGTGCGTGCGTGCGTGCGTGCGTGCGACCGTGCGTGCGACCGTGCGTGCGCGCATGTGCCTGCGTGTGTGGGAGACGTGTCATTAGCTGCTCCTGTCTTGCCTCTCAGGCAGTGAGAGAGAGAAAGCCCATCATTATGGTGTGTGTGTGTGTGTGTGTGCACATGTGTGTGCGTGTGTGTGTTTGGATGGCGTCCCGATGAACGCATCAAAAACAGCAGTCTCTAATTCAGCCCGTGATTAATGGGGTCTTTTCTGATGACTCCTACATCGGGGGTTCATCATCAGCGATCATCAGCAGTCGATGGTGTGCGGCGTGCGCACCACACACACTGTCACTGCGTGGATATTACAACAGAGAACAGGAAGGGAGTGACAGTTCGACCAGCCAATTGAAATGTTTCGATATTGTTCAAAGAATTAAAAAATATATACAATCTCGACGCGCAACACAAAGTGGTGTTCAACAACCATAAACAAATTGAATTCTCAACCGTGATTAGCATAATAACACGCTTAACCGGATGATTCAGTTACCTAATGTCGGCATAAACATCATCGAGCTAAAACACCGCGGACGTTTAGAAATTTGATGGAAATCAATCTTTTCTCCAGAGATTACTTTTGGCTAGACTTTTCGAATCAATCCATCCTTTAAACTGCATTAATATTGAGCAAAATAGCATAACTTTGACCAAAACAAACAAAAAAGAACCCCATACACAATATTGCTTTGGATTACCTATACCTCGGGCAAGGTCAAGTCTATTCAAGTAAAATGTGTAGTAAAATGTGTATAGCAGGCGGGGAGGTTGTTATTGTTCACGGGTCGGAAATGGACCTCGGTTTCCGACCCGCGAACCATCACTACTGTGCCAAGGGGCAATGCCATGGCAACGGAAAATGGCATCCGATCACAACCGAAAAGCTCAAACTAGTAGCAGATTGACAAGCCCGAAGAGCGATCCAGGCTTGTGGATCTGCTACTGTCGATGCATTTGTGTGTGATGCTGTGGTAAGAGCAAGGCGTTCATTTACATATGTTACTTTATATATATATATATATATATATATATATATATATATATATATATATATTAGGGCATTAAGCAACTAGTCGAAATCCACTAGTCGACCTTGTTGGTACTAGTTGACTAGTTGATTACAAAAAAAAAAAAAAAAAAAAAGTTTATTTATTTATTTTTTATTTATTTTCCCGATTTTGTATGCTTCAAGATCAGGTAGATTATAGTTATAGTCACCATGTATACAGTTGTTCAATGTACAAATATTTATTTTCCAAAAAAAAAAAAGTTAATTTTTTTAATTTATTTTATTTTTTACATAATAGGTAGTTAAACAACTAGGCAACTAGTCAACTAGTAAAAATGACTTGAAGTGAATGCCCTAATATATATATATATATTAAAAAAAAGTAACATATGGAAATAGAAGGTTTCTTCTTGACAGCAACGGTGGGGGGGCGGGGGGGGGGGGGGGGGGGGGGGGGGGGGTTAGGAGCAGGCAGGCAGGCCCTGTGAACACAATAACCATTACGTCCATATTAGATTCCATTATAGCTGTGTCTGATGGGCCGCTCAAGGGCCACAAGCTCCAATTAAACTCCAAATAAAATATTATCCCCCCCCTCCCCTCGCTCGGTGTGCAGTGGGGAGGAATCCAAAGTCTTTTTGTAATGCCTCATTTAGGACACGCGGTTGTTGTGGGGGTGTATGTGTGGGTGGGGGGGGGGGGGGGAGGGGTCCGGTGTGTGTGTGTGTGGGGGGGGGGGGGGGGGGGGGGGTGCGCTGTGCATGTTGTGTGCGTGTAAGTTAAAAAAATAAATACAAATAAAAAATGTTTCAAAACTGTTCTGTATCTCCTATATTTGAATAGCCAACGTATAAAGTATGGATAAAGGGGGTTCAAATGATTGTGATGCCGTACTAAAACTTTTTTTGGACCCCCCATAAGGACCCATGGGGGTCCACAAACCCGATTTTGAAGAACCACTAGCCAAAAAAGCATTAATTATGCATTAATTCACGTGGTTGTCCTTGAAATCAGAGCGAGGCTAGCGCAGTGCTGGCCTTTTAGTACTGTCAACACACATCAACATTGGTCTGCTGCTCCATCCGTGGGCAGACAAACAGGTGTATTAAGGACAAAGTCCCCGAGCTTGATTATGTGGATCCATATCAGGTGGAGATCAATGCCAGCCACCAAGCTTCCTGACCCTACGACTCTATCACCGCCGCCGACCTTTTCCTTGGCACGCCGCGCCGGTCCCTCTCCTGTTGGTTCCCATCAGTGCCGCACTCCGTTAAGGTCTGTCGGCGCTCGCCAGGTTAGCGCCCGTAGAGCTTAAAAGAGAACAAATGAAACAATGGCTCGATGGTGATTTGTTTTTCGCACGCACGCAACGCAACGCAAACGCACGCACGCACGCACGCACGCACGCACGCACGCACGCACGCACGCACGCACGCACGCACGCACGCACGCACCCACGCACGCACGCACGCACGCACGCACACCCTGTAATTAGGACATTTGAACACCTGCCAAACTTTGGCTAGATGTGACTTTTACAGATAGCTCTGCTGTCACAGTTATCTCAGTTTTGGAAAATCTCCATTATTTATCTGTTACAGTGAAGGAAAATAAACAGGCTTTCTTCATCTGTCAAAGGGACATAAAATAGAGCACTGGTTCTCAGCCTATAATGATGCCATGATCATTTTACTCAAAAGGCCTAGATTGTGCAGTGCGAGGGAAATGTTTGTGGCTGCAAGAGTCAATACTTTTCAAGCTGTTCTTTGGAACTTAATGCATAGCAATCATTAACCACTTTATCCATTTATACTTTGGCTATTTGAAAATGAGCAGATCTACTAAGCTCACAGTGCGTCGCAAACATTTTTCAAAGATCTTGAAAAATGTTTTGCATTTGTAAATCTTCAATTTGGGGGTCCTTCACACAACAAAGTTTGAGAGCTATACTGACATATAAGGGGATTCAAACATTTCTATTTCAGTTTGCTGCATTAGAGATTGGCACCATTTGAGGGGACACTGTCATGGTTTTCCACATGTATGACTGTTTATTTCTGGGACCAGTCTTGTGTATGTCGCTGAAATGCCACTAGAGTTGTAGCCTGGTCCAGCGGCTTGTGTGCTTTCTGGACTAGAGGGGAGGGGGGCGGTCGAAAACAGGCGATGGATCCTATTGGTTCACGGATCTGAGCCCCCGCCCCCATCTCCCCCACCCCTCCCCCTTTAAAGAGAAAACAGCGGAGAGCACACATTTGGAGCGACGCCCCTCTGCACTGTTATAGGTTAGTGAAATACAAGGAAGTGGGCTTCCTTTGCCAGAACTTCCAATGGGTTTCCCCAGGCTTTCATTTTTGTGCCAAATGCGAACGAAAATAAAAGCCTGGGTAACTAGAGTTGTGATGACAGGTTTGCTCCAGTGTTGTGACCGTGCTAAACTCTCAGAATGTGAAAACGACAGCTTTTTGCTTGTTTTGATGGCTGCACTCTGTCGGTGGCCATGACACTGTCACCCTTCACCGGGTTTAGGGCACAACGGCCGTCATAACACAATCTCTGCTGTCAGGGTAGCTATGTCCAAATATTATGCAGCTATGTCCAAATATTAACTTTATGAGTAAATGAAAAACAAAACTCAACCTGTTTTTTAAAACAACACAATCTGCATCATCAAAGTTGATACATTGTCACACACATTAAGTCAGATATGTGCATGTGTCCTTATATTATCGTCAATTTACCCGCATCCAACTCAATTGGAGTTGGGAGGTTTTTGACCAGTGAATGTGGAGATAGTGGTTATGTCACATTAGACGACATTTAAAATACGTTTTGGAAGACCAAGGCCTGACACCTTTATCTTTTTAAAAAAAGGCTTTGAAAAGACTATAAAGTCTGACATCCCATTCACATGAACCATACATTAGAAGACTTTTGAAATTACTTTGAAAAGACTGCAGTCTCTGACACCCTCTCACAACCAAAGACCAATGTCTCAGCGTATTTATTCAGAAATTCTTCATAGAGCCCAAAAAAACTTGAGAGGGAATAACAAATGTAGTTAACCCATTTTGACCTGAGATCCGATTCTAAAAATGTCTTCTACATCCTGACAGTTTTCTGAAAAAGCTATGTTTCTATGTCAGTCGTTCTTCGATTTTTCAAAAATAGCAGACCTACAAGCTCGTAGCGCGCCACTCGGTGGCGCGCTATGAGCTTGTAGATCTGCTATTTTTCAATAGCTAAAGCATAACATAATGCTAACACCAAAAGGGGTTCCCGCCCAAAATGGATTAATATATCTGGCATTGGGCCTATGAGAAGCATTTCTCAGTGTAATAACATTTTCCCCAAACAAACAGCGCGGGTGGACAGGAGAAACGAGTGCTGTGCGTCCTCCTTTAGGAGTGCTCGGGCTTTGCCTTGGGTGCAGTTTGATGTATCCAGGCCTCTGAGCCGACGTGCCGTGCACCGCGAAGGTCCAGTCATTCTTTTGTGAGTGTCTGTGCGTGTATACCTCTCTCTGTGTGACCTGTCCATGAGAAATGTTCAAAATGGGCCCTAGCTGCTACACATTTTGCTGCTGGTGCCTGTATGAGTAACTCCTGAAAAACAACCCTCTTGGTTCATGCACTGGAGAATGCCAGTGGTGTCAAGTAACTATACCGTAAGTACATGTACTTAAAGGGGCATTCCACTCATTTTCAACATTTTACTGTGTCATTAATATACCTTAGAGCTGTTGTCTGGAAATAATACAAAAGTCCCCCCCCATTCTGTGTTTCCTAGAACTGGAGGTCTGAACAAAATCATTAACATCTTGATGATGTCATCAAGATGTGTTTCACCATGTTAATGATTTTTTGCATACTAACAGCTCTAAGGTATATTAATGACATAGTAAAATGTTGAAAATGAGTGGAATGCCCCTTTAAGTACTGTACTTAAGTTCACTTTTGAGTTATTTTTTAATTTACTGGAGTATTTCCAATTTGTTTCTGTACTTTTACTTCTACTCCACTACATCTCAGAGGTGTGCTTACTGCACTACAATTATTTGAAAACTTGAGTTACTAGTTGCTTTGTAGATTTAGATTAGATTCACCACCTAATCAAAACAAAGAATTCAGCTGCTCTGTTTTCCCAGAGCGCTAGCAAACTCGGTGGCTAGGCTAGCTAGTTTCTTGGGACATTTGTGGTCGTAGTGACTACATCTGTCATTAAATAATATAATATAATTGTAATATTACACTCAAGGGTGTGATATTACACTTCAGTGATGCTTGCGGAACTCGACTACGTCTCGTTCCTGACCGCATCACTGTTGTGGCAATAATCACATTAAACCACACGCTCTCTTGTAATATTGCTTAAGTAATACACTGGCCACTGGACTCTCCATTTACTGTACAGTATATGTGTCGTAAAGTAACTACATACATTTACTCTGCTCCAAATATTGTACTTTTACTCCACTGCAATTATTTGAAAACTTTAGTTACTA
>NW_027637624.1:0-19085 GCF_951216825.1 Electrona antarctica
GTTTTCCAACTCCGTGCCTAAATGTCACTTTCACAGCGAAATAAGCCCAGTTTGGCCCTGTTCACTTTTGCTTAGCAGAGTCTGTATCTTCAAAACTAGACACTCTGCAGGCCTATAAGCTTGGCTGGGGGCAGAGAAGCAGAGTCTGAGCAGCTACAGGAAGGATGGAGGGGTTCAGACAAGGTTTTCCAACTCCGTGCCTAAATGTCACTTTCACAGCGAAATAAGCCCAGTTTGGCCCTGTTCACTTTTGCTTAGCAGAGTCTGTATCTTCAAAACTAGACACTCTGCAGGCCTATAAGCTTGGCTGGGGGCAGAGAAGCAGAGTCTGAGCAGCTACAGGAAGGATGGAGGGGTTCAGACAAGGTTTTCCAACTCCGTGCCTAAATGTCACTTTCACAGCGAAATAAGCCCAGTTTGGCCCTGTTCACTTTTGCTTAGCAGAGTCTGTATCTTCAAAACTAGACACTCTGCAGAGCCTATAAGCTTGGCTGGGGGCAGAGAAGCAGAGTCTGAGCAGCTACAGGAAGGATGGAGGGGTTCAGACAAGGTTTTCCAACTCCGTGCCTAAATGTCACTTTCACAGCGAAATAAGCCCAGTTTGGCCCTGTTCACTTTTGCTTAGCAGAGTCTGTATCTTCAAAACTAGACACTCTGCAGGCCTATAAGCTTGGCTGGGGGCAGAGAAGCAGAGTCTGAGCAGCTACAGGAAGGATGGAGGGGTTCAGACAAGGTTTTCCAACTCCGTGCCTAAATGTCACTTTCACAGCGAAATAAGCCCAGTTTGGCCCTGTTCACTTTTGCTTAGCAGAGTCTGTATCTTCAAAACTAGACACTCTGCAGGCCTATAAGCTTGGCTGGGGGCAGAGAAGCAGAGTCTGAGCAGCTACAGGAAGGATGGAGGGGTTCAGACAAGGTTTTCCAACTCCGTGCCTAAATGTCACTTTCACAGCGAAATAAGCCCAGTTTGGCCCTGTTCACTTTTGCTTAGCAGAGTCTGTATCTTCAAAACTAGACACTCTGCAGGCCTATAAGCTTGGCTGGGGGCAGAGAAGCAGAGTCTGAGCAGCTACAGGAAGGATGGAGGGGTTCAGACAAGGTTTTCCAACTCCGTGCCTAAATGTCACTTTCACAGCGAAATAAGCCCAGTTTGGCCCTGTTCACTTTTGCTTAGCAGAGTCTGTATCTTCAAAACTAGACACTCTGCAGGCCTATAAGCTTGGCTGGGGGCAGAGAAGCAGAGTCTGAGCAGCTACAGGAAGGATGGAGGGGTTCAGACAAGGTTTTCCAACTCCGTGCCTAAATGTCACTTTCACAGCGAAATAAGCCCAGTTTGGCCCTGTTCACTTTTGCTTAGCAGAGTCTGTATCTTCAAAACTAGACACTCTGCAGGCCTATAAGCTTGGCTGGGGGCAGAGAAGCAGAGTCTGAGCAGCTACAGGAAGGATGGAGGGGTTCAGACAAGGTTTTCCAACTCCGTGCCTAAATGTCACTTTCACAGCGAAATAAGCCCAGTTTGGCCCTGTTCACTTTTGCTTAGCAGAGTCTGTATCTTCAAAACTAGACACTCTGCAGGCCTATAAGCTTGGCTGGGGGCAGAGAAGCAGAGTCTGAGCAGCTACAGGAAGGATGGAGGGGTTCAGACAAGGTTTTCCAACTCCGTGCCTAAATGTCACTTTCACAGCGAAATAAGCCCAGTTTGGCCCTGTTCACTTTTGCTTAGCAGAGTCTGTATCTTCAAAACTAGACACTCTGCAGGCCTATAAGCTTGGCTGGGGGCAGAGAAGCAGAGTCTGAGCAGCTACAGGAAGGATGGAGGGGTTCAGACAAGGTTTTCCAACTCCGTGCCTAAATGTCACTTTCACAGCGAAATAAGCCCAGTTTGGCCCTGTTCACTTTTGCTTAGCAGAGTCTGTATCTTCAAAACTAGACACTCTGCAGGCCTATAAGCTTGGCTGGGGGCAGAGAAGCAGAGTCTGAGCAGCTACAGGAAGGATGGAGGGGTTCAGACAAGGTTTTCCAACTCCGTGCCTAAATGTCACTTTCACAGCGAAATAAGCCCAGTTTGGCCCTGTTCACTTTTGCTTAGCAGAGTCTGTATCTTCAAAACTAGACACTCTGCAGGCCTATAAGCTTGGCTGGGGGCAGAGAAGCAGAGTCTGAGCAGCTACAGGAAGGATGGAGGGGTTCAGACAAGGTTTTCCAACTCCGTGCCTAAATGTCACTTTCACAGCGAAATAAGCCCAGTTTGGCCCTGTTCACTTTTGCTTAGCAGAGTCTGTATCTTCAAAACTAGACACTCTGCAGGCCTATAAGCTTGGCTGGGGGCAGAGAAGCAGAGTCTGAGCAGCTACAGGAAGGATGGAGGGGTTCAGACAAGGTTTTCCAACTCCGTGCCTAAATGTCACTTTCACAGCGAAATAAGCCCAGTTTGGCCCTGTTCACTTTTGCTTAGCAGAGTCTGTATCTTCAAAACTAGACACTCTGCAGGCCTATAAGCTTGGCTGGGGGCAGAGAAGCAGAGTCTGAGCAGCTACAGGAAGGATGGAGGGGTTCAGACAAGGTTTTCCAACTCCGTGCCTAAATGTCACTTTCACAGCGAAATAAGCCCAGTTTGGCCCTGTTCACTTTTGCTTAGCAGAGTCTGTATCTTCAAAACTAGACACTCTGCAGGCCTATAAGCTTGGCTGGGGGCAGAGAAGCAGAGTCTGAGCAGCTACAGGAAGGATGGAGGGGTTCAGACAAGGTTTTCCAACTCCGTGCCTAAATGTCACTTTCACAGCGAAATAAGCCCAGTTTGGCCCTGTTCACTTTTGCTTAGCAGAGTCTGTATCTTCAAAACTAGACACTCTGCAGGCCTATAAGCTTGGCTGGGGGCAGAGAAGCAGAGTCTGAGCAGCTACAGGAAGGATGGAGGGGTTCAGACAAGGTTTTCCAACTCCGTGCCTAAATGTCACTTTCACAGCGAAATAAGCCCAGTTTGGCCCTGTTCACTTTTGCTTAGCAGAGTCTGTATCTTCAAAACTAGACACTCTGCAGGCCTATAAGCTTGGCTGGGGGCAGAGAAGCAGAGTCTGAGCAGCTACAGGAAGGATGGAGGGGTTCAGACAAGGTTTTCCAACTCCGTGCCTAAATGTCACTTTCACAGCGAAATAAGCCCAGTTTGGCCCTGTTCACTTTTGCTTAGCAGAGTCTGTATCTTCAAAACTAGACACTCTGCAGGCCTATAAGCTTGGCTGGGGGCAGAGAAGCAGAGTCTGAGCAGCTACAGGAAGGATGGAGGGGTTCAGACAAGGTTTTCCAACTCCGTGCCTAAATGTCACTTTCACAGCGAAATAAGCCCAGTTTGGCCCTGTTCACTTTTGCTTAGCAGAGTCTGTATCTTCAAAACTAGACACTCTGCAGGCCTATAAGCTTGGCTGGGGGCAGAGAAGCAGAGTCTGAGCAGCTACAGGAAGGATGGAGGGGTTCAGACAAGGTTTTCCAACTCCGTGCCTAAATGTCACTTTCACAGCGAAATAAGCCCAGTTTGGCCCTGTTCACTTTTGCTTAGCAGAGTCTGTATCTTCAAAACTAGACACTCTGCAGGCCTATAAGCTTGGCTGGGGGCAGAGAAGCAGAGTCTGAGCAGCTACAGGAAGGATGGAGGGGTTCAGACAAGGTTTTCCAACTCCGTGCCTAAATGTCACTTTCACAGCGAAATAAGCCCAGTTTGGCCCTGTTCACTTTTGCTTAGCAGAGTCTGTATCTTCAAAACTAGACACTCTGCAGGCCTATAAGCTTGGCTGGGGGCAGAGAAGCAGAGTCTGAGCAGCTACAGGAAGGATGGAGGGGTTCAGACAAGGTTTTCCAACTCCGTGCCTAAATGTCACTTTCACAGCGAAATAAGCCCAGTTTGGCCCTGTTCACTTTTGCTTAGCAGAGTCTGTATCTTCAAAACTAGACACTCTGCAGGCCTATAAGCTTGGCTGGGGGCAGAGAAGCAGAGTCTGAGCAGCTACAGGAAGGATGGAGGGGTTCAGACAAGGTTTTCCAACTCCGTGCCTAAATGTCACTTTCACAGCGAAATAAGCCCAGTTTGGCCCTGTTCACTTTTGCTTAGCAGAGTCTGTATCTTCAAAACTAGACACTCTGCAGGCCTATAAGCTTGGCTGGGGGCAGAGAAGCAGAGTCTGAGCAGCTACAGGAAGGATGGAGGGGTTCAGACAAGGTTTTCCAACTCCGTGCCTAAATGTCACTTTCACAGCGAAATAAGCCCAGTTTGGCCCTGTTCACTTTTGCTTAGCAGAGTCTGTATCTTCAAAACTAGACACTCTGCAGGCCTATAAGCTTGGCTGGGGGCAGAGAAGCAGAGTCTGAGCAGCTACAGGAAGGATGGAGGGGTTCAGACAAGGTTTTCCAACTCCGTGCCTAAATGTCACTTTCACAGCGAAATAAGCCCAGTTTGGCCCTGTTCACTTTTGCTTAGCAGAGTCTGTATCTTCAAAACTAGACACTCTGCAGGCCTATACGCTTGGCTGGGGGCAGAGAAGCAGAGTCTGAGCAGCTACAGGAAGGATGGAGGGGTTCAGACAAGGTTTTCCAACTCCGTGCCTAAATGTCACTTTCACAGCGAAATAAGCCCAGTTTGGCCCTGTTCACTTTTGCTTAGCAGAGTCTGTATCTTCAAAACTAGACACTCTGCAGGCCTATAAGCTTGGCTGGGGGCAGAGAAGCAGAGTCTGAGCAGCTACAGGAAGGATGGAGGGGTTCAGACAAGGTTTTCCAACTCCGTGCCTAAATGTCACTTTCACAGCGAAATAAGCCCAGTTTGGCCCTGTTCACTTTTGCTTAGCAGAGTCTGTATCTTCAAAACTAGACACTCTGCAGGCCTATAAGCTTGGCTGGGGGCAGAGAAGCAGAGTCTGAGCAGCTACAGGAAGGATGGAGGGGTTCAGACAAGGTTTTCCAACTCCGTGCCTAAATGTCACTTTCACAGCGAAATAAGCCCAGTTTGGCCCTGTTCACTTTTGCTTAGCAGAGTCTGTATCTTCAAAACTAGACACTCTGCAGGCCTATAAGCTTGGCTGGGGGCAGAGAAGCAGAGTCTGAGCAGCTACAGGAAGGATGGAGGGGTTCAGACAAGGTTTTCCAACTCCGTGCCTAAATGTCACTTTCACAGCGAAATAAGCCCAGTTTGGCCCTGTTCACTTTTGCTTAGCAGAGTCTGTATCTTCAAAACTAGACACTCTGCAGGCCTATAAGCTTGGCTGGGGGCAGAGAAGCAGAGTCTGAGCAGCTACAGGAAGGATGGAGGGGTTCAGACAAGGTTTTCCAACTCCGTGCCTAAATGTCACTTTCACAGCGAAATAAGCCCAGTTTGGCCCTGTTCACTTTTGCTTAGCAGAGTCTGTATCTTCAAAACTAGACACTCTGCAGGCCTATAAGCTTGGCTGGGGGCAGAGAAGCAGAGTCTGAGCAGCTACAGGAAGGATGGAGGGGTTCAGACAAGGTTTTCCAACTCCGTGCCTAAATGTCACTTTCACAGCGAAATAAGCCCAGTTTGGCCCTGTTCACTTTTGCTTAGCAGAGTCTGTATCTTCAAAACTAGACACTCTGCAGGCCTATAAGCTTGGCTGGGGGCAGAGAAGCAGAGTCTGAGCAGCTACAGGAAGGATGGAGGGGGTTCAGACAAGCCAATATCAGCATCAGCCCAATATCAGCATCAGCCCAATATCAGCATCAGCCCAATATCAGCATCAGCCCAATATCAGCATCAGCCCAATATCAGCATCAGCCCAATATCAGCATCAGCCCAATATCAGCATCAGCCCAATATCAGCATCAGCCCAATATCAGCATCAGCCCAATATCAGCATCAGCCCAATATCAGCATCAGCCCAATATCAGCATCAGCCCAATATCAGCATCAGCCCAATATCAGCATCAGCCCAATATCAGCATCAGCCCAATATCAGCATCAGCCCAATATCAGCATCAGCCCAATATCAGCATCAGCCCAATATCAGCATCAGCCCAATATCAGCATCAGCCCAATATCAGCATCAGCCCAATATCAGCATCAGCCCAATATCAGCATCAGCCCAATATCAGCATCAGCCCAATATCAGCATCAGCCCAATATCAGCATCAGCCCAATATCAGCATCAGCCCAATATCAGCATCAGCCCAATATCAGCATCAGCCCAATATCAGCATCAGCCCAATATCAGCATCATCAGCCCAATATCAGCATCAGCCCAATATCAGCATCAGCCCAATATCAGCATCAGCCCAATATCAGCATCAGCCCAATATCAGCATCAGCCCAATATCAGCATCAGCCCAATATCAGCATCAGCCCAATATCAGCATCAGCCCAATATCAGCATCAGCCCAATATCAGCATCAGCCCAATATCAGCATCAGCCCAATATCAGCATCATCAGCCCAATATCAGCATCAGCCCAATATCAGCATCAGCCCAATATCAGCATCAGCCCAATATCAGCATCAGCCCAATATCAGCATCAGCCCAATATCAGCATCAGCCCAATATCAGCATCAGCCCAATATCAGCATCAGCCCAATATCAGCATCAGCCCAATATCAGCATCAGCCCAATATCAGCATCAGCCCAATATCAGCATCAGCCCAATATCAGCATCAGCCCAATATCAGCATCAGCCCAATATCAGCATCAGCCCAATATCAGCATCAGCCCAATATCAGCATCAGCCCAATATCAGCATCAGCCCAATATCAGCATCAGCCCAATATCAGCATCAGCCCAATATCAGCATCAGCCCAATATCAGCATCAGCCCAATATCAGCATCAGCCCAATATCAGCATCAGCCCAATATCAGCATCAGCCCAATATCAGCATCAGCCCAATATCAGCATCAGCCCAATATCAGCATCAGCCCAATATCAGCATCAGCCCAATATCAGCATCAGCCCAATATCAGCATCAGCCCAATATCAGCATCAGCCCAATATCAGCATCAGCCCAATATCAGCATCAGCCCAATATCAGCATCAGCCCAATATCAGCATCAGCCCAATATCAGCATCAGCCCAATATCAGCATCAGCCCTAGACACTCTGCAGGCCTATAAGCTTGGCTGGGGGCAGAGAAGCAGCCCAATATGATATAATATCAGCTGATGCTGATATTGGGCTGATGCTGATATTGGGCTGATGCTGATATTGGGCTGATGCTGATATTGGGCTGATGCTGATATTGGGCTGATGCTGATATTGGGCTGATGCTGATATTGGGCTGATGCTGATATTGGGCTGATGCTGATATTGGGCTGATGCTGATATTGGGCTGATGCTGATATTGGGCTGATGCTGATATTGGGCTGATGCTGATATTGGGCTGATGCTGATATTGGGCTGATGCTGATATTGGGCTGATGCTGATATTGGGCTGATGCTGATATTGGGCTGATGCTGATATTGGGCTGATGCTGATATTGGGCTGATGCTGATATTGGGCTGATGCTGATATTGGGCTGATGCTGATATTGGGCTGATGCTGATATTGGGCTGATGCTGATATTGGGCTGATGCTGATATTGGGCTGATGCTGATATTGGGCTGATGCTGATATTGGGCTGATGCTGATATTGGGCTGATGCTGATATTGGGCTGATGCTGATATTGGGCTGATGCTGATATTGGGCTGATGCTGATATTGGGCTGATGCTGATATTGGGCTGATGCTGATATTGGGCTGATGCTGATATTGGGCTGATGCTGATATTGGGCTGATGCTGATATTGGGCTGATGCTGATATTGGGCTGATGCTGATATTGGGCTGATGCTGATATTGGGCTGATGCTGATATTGGGCTGATGCTGATATTGGGCTGATGCTGATATTGGGCTGATGCTGATATTGGGCTGATGCTGATATTGGGCTGATGCTGATATTGGGCTGATGCTGATATTGGGCTGATGCTGATATTGGGCTGATGCTGATATTGGGCTGATGCTGATATTGGGCTGATGCTGATATTGGGCTGATGCTGATATTGGGCTGATGCTGATATTGGGCTGATGCTGATATTGGGCTGATGCTGATATTGGGCTGATGCTGATATTGGGCTGATGCTGATATTGGGCTGATGCTGATATTGGGCTGATGCTGATATTGGGCTGATGCTGATATTGGGCTGATGCTGATATTGGGCTGATGCTGATATTGGGCTGATGCTGATATTGGGCTGATGCTGATATTGGGCTGATGCTGATATTGGGCTGATGCTGATATTGGGCTGATGCTGATATTGGGCTGATGCTGATATTGGGCTGATGCTGATATTGGGCTGATGCTGATATTGGGCTGATGCTGATATTGGGCTGATGCTGATATTGGGCTGATGCTGATATTGGGCTGATGCTGATATTGGGCTGATGCTGATATTGGGCTGATGCTGATATTGGGCTGATGCTGATATTGGGCTGATGCTGATATTGGGCTGATGCTGATATTGGGCTGATGCTGATATTGGGCTGATGCTGATATTGGGCTGATGCTGATATTGGGCTGATGCTGATATTGGGCTGATGCTGATATTGGGCTGATGCTGATATTGGGCTGATGCTGATATTGGGCTGATGCTGATATTGGGCTGATGCTGATATTGGGCTGATGCTGATATTGGGCTGATGCTGATATTGGGCTGATGCTGATATTGGGCTGATGCTGATATTGGGCTGATGCTGATATTGGGCTGATGCTGATATTGGGCTGATGCTGATATTGGGCTGATGCTGATATTGGGCTGATGCTGATATTGGGCTGATGCTGATATTGGGCTGATGCTGATATTGGGCTGATGCTGATATTGGGCTGATGCTGATATTGGGCTGATATTGATATTGGACTGATATTGATATTGGGCTGATATAGGCCTGCAGAGTGTCTAGTTTTGAAGATACAGACTCTGCTAAGCAAAAGTGAACAGGGCCAAACTGGGCTTATTTCGCTGTGAAAGTGACATTTAGGCACGGACTTGGAAAACCTTGTCTGAACCCCTCCATCCTTCCTGTAGCTGCTCAGACTCTGCTTCTCTGCCCCCAGCCAAGCTTATAGGCCTGCAGAGTGTCTAGTTTTGAAGATACAGACTCTGCTAAGCAAAAGTGAACAGGGCCAAACTGGGCTTATTTCGCTGTGAAAGTGACATTTAGGCACGGAGTTGGAAAACCTTGTCTGAACCCCTCCATCCTTCCTGTAGCTGCTCAGACTCTGCTTCTCTGCCCCCAGCCAAGCTTATAGGCCTGCAGAGTGTCTAGTTTTGAAGATACAGACTCTGCTAAGCAAAAGTGAACAGGGCCAAACTGGGCTTATTTCGCTGTGAAAGTGACATTTAGGCACGGAGTTGGAAAACCTTGTCTGAACCCCTCCATCCTTCCTGTAGCTGCTCAGACTCTGCTTCTCTGCCCCCAGCCAAGCTTATAGGCCTGCAGAGTGTCTAGTTTTGAAGATACAGACTCTGCTAAGCAAAAGTGAACAGGGCCAAACTGGGCTTATTTCGCTGTGAAAGTGACATTTAGGCACGGAGTTGGAAAACCTTGTCTGAACCCCTCCATCCTTCCTGTAGCTGCTCAGACTCTGCTTCTCTGCCCCCAGCCAAGCGTATAGGCCTGCAGAGTGTCTAGTTTTGAAGATACAGACTCTGCTAAGCAAAAGTGAACAGGGCCAAACTGGGCTTATTTCGCTGTGAAAGTGACATTTAGGCACGGAGTTGGAAAACCTTGTCTGAACCCCTCCATCCTTCCTGTAGCTGCTCAGACTCTGCTTCTCTGCCCCCAGCCAAGCTTATAGGCCTGCAGAGTGTCTAGTTTTGAAGATACAGACTCTGCTAAGCAAAAGTGAACAGGGCCAAACTGGGCTTATTTCTCTGTGAAAGTGACATTTAGGCACGGAGTTGGAAAACCTTGTCTGAACCCCTCCATCCTTCCTGTAGCTGCTCAGACTCTGCTTCTCTGCCCCCAGCCAAGCTTATAGGCCTGCAGAGTGTCTAGTTTTGAAGATACAGACTCTGCTAAGCAAAAGTGAACAGGGCCAAACTGGGCTTATTTCGCTGTGAAAGTGACATTTAGGCACGGAGTTGGAAAACCTTGTCTGAACCCCTCCATCCTTCCTGTAGCTGCTCAGACTCTGCTTCTCTGCCCCCAGCCAAGCTTATAGGCCTGCAGAGTGTCTAGTTTTGAAGATACAGACTCTGCTAAGCAAAAGTGAACAGGGCCAAACTGGGCTTATTTCGCTGTGAAAGTGACATTTAGGCACGGAGTTGGAAAACCTTGTCTGAACCCCTCCATCCTTCCTGTAGCTGCTCAGACTCTGCTTCTCTGCCCCCAGCCAAGCTTATAGGCCTGCAGAGTGTCTAGTTTTGAAGATACAGACTCTGCTAAGCAAAAGTGAACAGGGCCAAACTGGGCTTATTTCGCTGTGAAAGTGACATTTAGGCACGGAGTTGGAAAACCTTGTCTGAACCCCTCCATCCTTCCTGTAGCTGCTCAGACTCTGCTTCTCTGCCCCCAGCCAAGCTTATAGGCCTGCAGAGTGTCTAGTTTTGAAGATACAGACTCTGCTAAGCAAAAGTGAACAGGGCCAAACTGGGCTTATTTCGCTGTGAAAGTGACATTTAGGCACGGAGTTGGAAAACCTTGTCTGAACCCCTCCATCCTTCCTGTAGCTGCTCAGACTCTGCTTCTCTGCCCCCAGCCAAGCTTATAGGCCTGCAGAGTGTCTAGTTTTGAAGATACAGACTCTGCTAAGCAAAAGTGAACAGGGCCAAACTGGGCTTATTTCGCTGTGAAAGTGACATTTAGGCACGGAGTTGGAAAACCTTGTCTGAACCCCTCCATCCTTCCTGTAGCTGCTCAGACTCTGCTTCTCTGCCCCCAGCCAAGCTTATAGGCCTGCAGAGTGTCTAGTTTTGAAGATACAGACTCTGCTAAGCAAAAGTGAACAGGGCCAAACTGGGCTTATTTCGCTGTGAAAGTGACATTTAGGCACGGAGTTGGAAAACCTTGTCTGAACCCCTCCATCCTTCCTGTAGCTGCTCAGACTCTGCTTCTCTGCCCCCAGCCAAGCTTATAGGCCTGCAGAGTGTCTAGTTTTGAAGATACAGACTCTGCTAAGCAAAAGTGAACAGGGCCAAACTGGGCTTATTTCGCTGTGAAAGTGACATTTAGGCACGGAGTTGGAAAACCTTGTCTGAACCCCTCCATCCTTCCTGTAGCTGCTCAGACTCTGCTTCTCTGCCCCCAGCCAAGCTTATAGGCCTGCAGAGTGTCTAGTTTTGAAGATACAGACTCTGCTAAGCAAAAGTGAACAGGGCCAAACTGGGCTTATTTCGCTGTGAAAGTGACATTTAGGCACGGAGTTGGAAAACCTTGTCTGAACCCCTCCATCCTTCCTGTAGCTGCTCAGACTCTGCTTCTCTGCCCCCAGCCAAGCTTATAGGCCTGCAGAGTGTCTAGTTTTGAAGATACAGACTCTGCTAAGCAAAAGTGAACAGGGCCAAACTGGGCTTATTTCGCTGTGAAAGTGACATTTAGGCACGGAGTTGGAAAACCTTGTCTGAACCCCTCCATCCTTCCTGTAGCTGCTCAGACTCTGCTTCTCTGCCCCCAGCCAAGCTTATAGGCCTGCAGAGTGTCTAGTTTTGAAGATACAGACTCTGCTAAGCAAAAGTGAACAGGGCCAAACTGGGCTTATTTCGCTGTGAAAGTGACATTTAGGCACGGAGTTGGAAAACCTTGTCTGAACCCCTCCATCCTTCCTGTAGCTGCTCAGACTCTGCTTCTCTGCCCCCAGCCAAGCTTATAGGCCTGCAGAGTGTCTAGTTTTGAAGATACAGACTCTGCTAAGCAAAAGTGAACAGGGCCAAACTGGGCTTATTTCGCTGTGAAAGTGACATTTAGGCACGGAGTTGGAAAACCTTGTCTGAACCCCTCCATCCTTCCTGTAGCTGCTCAGACTCTGCTTCTCTGCCCCCAGCCAAGCTTATAGGCCTGCAGAGTGTCTAGTTTTGAAGATACAGACTCTGCTAAGCAAAAGTGAACAGGGCCAAACTGGGCTTATTTCGCTGTGAAAGTGACATTTAGGCACGGAGTTGGAAAACCTTGTCTGAACCCCTCCATCCTTCCTGTAGCTGCTCAGACTCTGCTTCTCTGCCCCCAGCCAAGCTTATAGGCCTGCAGAGTGTCTAGTTTTGAAGATACAGACTCTGCTAAGCAAAAGTGAACAGGGCCAAACTGGGCTTATTTCGCTGTGAAAGTGACATTTAGGCACGGAGTTGGAAAACCTTGTCTGAACCCCTCCATCCTTCCTGTAGCTGCTCAGACTCTGCTTCTCTGCCCCCAGCCAAGCTTATAGGCCTGCAGAGTGTCTAGTTTTGAAGATACAGACTCTGCTAAGCAAAAGTGAACAGGGCCAAACTGGGCTTATTTCGCTGTGAAAGTGACATTTAGGCACGGAGTTGGAAAACCTTGTCTGAACCCCTCCATCCTTCCTGTAGCTGCTCAGACTCTGCTTCTCTGCCCCCAGCCAAGCTTATAGGCCTGCAGAGTGTCTAGTTTTGAAGATACAGACTCTGCTAAGCAAAAGTGAACAGGGCCAAACTGGGCTTATTTCGCTGTGAAAGTGACATTTAGGCACGGAGTTGGAAAACCTTGTCTGAACCCCTCCATCCTTCCTGTAGCTGCTCAGACTCTGCTTCTCTGCCCCCAGCCAAGCTTATAGGCCTGCAGAGTGTCTAGTTTTGAAGATACAGACTCTGCTAAGCAAAAGTGAACAGGGCCAAACTGGGCTTATTTCGCTGTGAAAGTGACATTTAGGCACGGAGTTGGAAAACCTTGTCTGAACCCCTCCATCCTTCCTGTAGCTGCTCAGACTCTGCTTCTCTGCCCCCAGCCAAGCTTATAGGCCTGCAGAGTGTCTAGTTTTGAAGATACAGACTCTGCTAAGCAAAAGTGAACAGGGCCAAACTGGGCTTATTTCGCTGTGAAAGTGACATTTAGGCACGGAGTTGGAAAACCTTGTCTGAACCCCTCCATCCTTCCTGTAGCTGCTCAGACTCTGCTTCTCTGCCCCCAGCCAAGCTTATAGGCCTGCAGAGTGTCTAGTTTTGAAGATACAGACTCTGCTAAGCAAAAGTGAACAGGGCCAAACTGGGCTTATTTCGCTGTGAAAGTGACATTTAGGCACGGAGTTGGAAAACCTTGTCTGAACCCCTCCATCCTTCCTGTAGCTGCTCAGACTCTGCTTCTCTGCCCCCAGCCAAGCTTATAGGCCTGCAGAGTGTCTAGTTTTGAAGATACAGACTCTGCTAAGCAAAAGTGAACAGGGCCAAACTGGGCTTATTTCGCTGTGAAAGTGACATTTAGGCACGGAGTTGGAAAACCTTGTCTGAACCCCTCCATCCTTCCTGTAGCTGCTCAGACTCTGCTTCTCTGCCCCCAGCCAAGCTTATAGGCCTGCAGAGTGTCTAGTTTTGAAGATACAGACTCTGCTAAGCAAAAGTGAACAGGGCCAAACTGGGCTTATTTCGCTGTGAAAGTGACATTTAGGCACGGAGTTGGAAAACCTTGTCTGAACCCCTCCATCCTTCCTGTAGCTGCTCAGACTCTGCTTCTCTGCCCCCAGCCAAGCTTATAGGCCTGCAGAGTGTCTAGTTTTGAAGATACAGACTCTGCTAAGCAAAAGTGAACAGGGCCAAACTGGGCTTATTTCGCTGTGAAAGTGACATCGAAATTTCACAGCGAAATAAGCCCAGTTTGGCCCTGTTCACTTTTGCTTAGCAGAGTCTGTATCTTCAAAACTAGACACTCTGCAGGCCTATAAGCTTGGCTGGGGGCAGAGAAGCAGAGTCTGAGCAGCTACAGGAAGGATGGAGGGGTTCAGACAAGGTTTTCCAACTCCGTGCCTAAATGTCACTTTCACAGCGAAATAAGCCCAGTTTGGCCCTGTTCACTTTTGCTTAGCAGAGTCTGTATCTTCAAAACTAGACACTCTGCAGGCCTATAAGCTTGGCTGGGGGCAGAGAAGCAGAGTCTGAGCAGCTACAGGAAGGATGGAGGGGTTCAGACAAGGTTTTCCAACTCCGTGCCTAAATGTCACTTTCACAGCGAAATAAGCCCAGTTTGGCCCTGTTCACTTTTGCTTAGCAGAGTCTGTATCTTCAAAACTAGACACTCTGCAGGCCTATAAGCTTGGCTGGGGGCAGAGAAGCAGAGTCTGAGCAGCTACAGGAAGGATGGAGGGGTTCAGACAAGGTTTTCCAACTCCGTGCCTAAATGTCACTTTCACAGCGAAATAAGCCCAGTTTGGCCCTGTTCACTTTTGCTTAGCAGAGTCTGTATCTTCAAAACTAGACACTCTGCAGGCCTATAAGCTTGGCTGGGGGCAGAGAAGCAGAGTCTGAGCAGCTACAGGAAGGATGGAGGGGTTCAGACAAGGTTTTCCAACTCCGTGCCTAAATGTCACTTTCACAGCGAAATAAGCCCAGTTTGGCCCTGTTCACTTTTGCTTAGCAGAGTCTGTATCTTCAAAACTAGACACTCTGCAGGCCTATAAGCTTGGCTGGGGGCAGAGAAGCAGAGTCTGAGCAGCTACAGGAAGGATGGAGGGGTTCAGACAAGGTTTTCCAACTCCGTGCCAAAATGTCACTTTCACAGCGAAATAAGCCCAGTTTGGCCCTGTTCACTTTTGCTTAGCAGAGTCTGTATCTTCAAAACTAGACACTCTGCAGGCCTATAAGCTTGGCTGGGGGCAGAGAAGCAGAGTCTGAGCAGCTACAGGAAGGATGGAGGGGTTCAGACAAGGTTTTCCAACTCCGTGCCTAAATGTCACTTTCACAGCGAAATAAGCCCAGTTTGGCCCTGTTCACTTTTGCTTAGCAGAGTCTGTATCTTCAAAACTAGACACTCTGCAGGCCTATAAGCTTGGCTGGGGGCAGAGAAGCAGAGTCTGAGCAGCTACAGGAAGGATGGAGGGGTTCAGACAAGGTTTTCCAACTCCGTGCCTAAATGTCACTTTCACAGCGAAATAAGCCCAGTTTGGCCCTGTTCACTTTTGCTTAGCAGAGTCTGTATCTTCAAAACTAGACACTCTGCAGGCCTATAAGCTTGGCTGGGGGCAGAGAAGCAGAGTCTGAGCAGCTACAGGAAGGATGGAGGGGTTCAGACAAGGTTTTCCAACTCCGTGCCTAAATGTCACTTTCACAGCGAAATAAGCCCAGTTTGGCCCTGTTCACTTTTGCTTAGCAGAGTCTGTATCTTCAAAACTAGACACTCTGCAGGCCTATAAGCTTGGCTGGGGGCAGAGAAGCAGAGTCTGAGCAGCTACAGGAAGGATGGAGGGGTTCAGACAAGGTTTTCCAACTCCGTGCCTAAATGTCACTTTCACAGCGAAATAAGCCCAGTTTGGCCCTGTTCACTTTTGCTTAGCAGAGTCTGTATCTTCAAAACTAGACACTCTGCAGGCCTATAAGCTTGGCTGGGGGCAGAGAAGCAGAGTCTGAGCAGCTACAGGAAGGATGGAGGGGTTCAGACAAGGTTTTCCAACTCCGTGCCTAAATGTCACTTTCACAGCGAAATAAGCCCAGTTTGGCCCTGTTCACTTTTGCTTAGCAGAGTCTGTATCTTCAAAACTAGACACTCTGCAGGCCTATAAGCTTGGCTGGGGGCAGAGAAGCAGAGTCTGAGCAGCTACAGGAAGGATGGAGGGGTTCAGACAAGGTTTTCCAACTCCGTGCCTAAATGTCACTTTCACAGCGAAATAAGCCCAGTTTGGCCCTGTTCACTTTTGCTTAGCAGAGTCTGTATCTTCAAAACTAGACACTCTGCAGGCCTATAAGCTTGGCTGGGGGCAGAGAAGCAGAGTCTGAGCAGCTACAGGAAGGATGGAGGGGTTCAGACAAGGTTTTCCAACTCCGTGCCTAAATGTCACTTTCACAGCGAAATAAGCCCAGTTTGGCCCTGTTCACTTTTGCTTAGCAGAGTCTGTATCTTCAAAACTAGACACTCTGCAGGCCTATAAGCTTGGCTGGGGGCAGAGAAGCAGAGTCTGAGCAGCTACAGGAAGGATGGAGGGGTTCAGACAAGGTTTTCCAACTCCGTGCCTAAATGTCACTTTCACAGCGAAATAAGCCCAGTTTGGCCCTGTTCACTTTTGCTTAGCAGAGTCTGTATCTTCAAAACTAGACACTCTGCAGGCCTATAAGCTTGGCTGGGGGCAGAGAAGCAGAGTCTGAGCAGCTACAGGAAGGATGGAGGGGTTCAGACAAGGTTTTCCAACTCCGTGCCTAAATGTCACTTTCACAGCGAAATAAGCCCAGTTTGGCCCTGTTCACTTTTGCTTAGCAGAGTCTGTATCTTCAAAACTAGACACTCTGCAGGCCTATAAGCTTGGCTGGGGGCAGAGAAGCAGAGTCTGAGCAGCTACAGGAAGGATGGAGGGGTTCAGACAAGGTTTTCCAACTCCGTGCCTAAATGTCACTTTCACAGCGAAATAAGCCCAGTTTGGCCCTGTTCACTTTTGCTTAGCAGAGTCTGTATCTTCAAAACTAGACACTCTGCAGGCCTATAAGCTTGGCTGGGGGCAGAGAAGCAGAGTCTGAGCAGCTACAGGAAGGATGGAGGGGTTCAGACAAGGTTTTCCAACTCCGTGCCTAAATGTCACTTTCACAGCGAAATAAGCCCAGTTTGGCCCTGTTCACTTTTGCTTAGCAGAGTCTGTATCTTCAAAACTAGACACTCTGCAGGCCTATAAGCTTGGCTGGGGGCAGAGAAGCAGAGTCTGAGCAGCTACAGGAAGGATGGAGGGGTTCAGACAAGGTTTTCCAACTCCGTGCCTAAATGTCACTTTCACAGCGAAATAAGCCCAGTTTGGCCCTGTTCACTTTTGCTTAGCAGAGTCTGTATCTTCAAAACTAGACACTCTGCAGGCCTATAAGCTTGGCTGGGGGCAGAGAAGCAGAGTCTGAGCAGCTACAGGAAGGATGGAGGGGTTCAGACAAGGTTTTCCAACTCCGTGCCTAAATGTCACTTTCACAGCGAAATAAGCCCAGTTTGGCCCTGTTCACTTTTGCTTAGCAGAGTCTGTATCTTCAAAACTAGACACTCTGCAGGCCTATAAGCTTGGCTGGGGGCAGAGAAGCAGAGTCTGAGCAGCTACAGGAAGGATGGAGGGGTTCAGACAAGGTTTTCCAACTCCGTGCCTAAATGTCACTTTCACAGCGAAATAAGCCCAGTTTGGCCCTGTTCACTTTTGCTTAGCAGAGTCTGTATCTTCAAAACTAGACACTCTGCAGGCCTATAAGCTTGGCTGGGGGCAGAGAAGCAGAGTCTGAGCAGCTACAGGAAGGATGGAGGGGTTCAGACAAGGTTTTCCAACTCCGTGCCTAAATGTCACTTTCACAGCGAAATAAGCCCAGTTTGGCCCTGTTCACTTTTGCTTAGCAGAGTCTGTATCTTCAAAACTAGACACTCTGCAGGCCTATAAGCTTGGCTGGGGGCAGAGAAGCAGAGTCTGAGCAGCTACAGGAAGGATGGAGGGGTTCAGACAAGGTTTTCCAACTCCGTGCCTAAATGTCACTTTCACAGCGAAATAAGCCCAGTTTGGCCCTGTTCACTTTTGCTTAGCAGAGTCTGTATCTTCAAAACTAGACACTCTGCAGGCCTATAAGCTTGGCTGGGGGCAGAGAAGCAGAGTCTGAGCAGCTACAGGAAGGATGGAGGGGTTCAGACAAGGTTTTCCAACTCCGTGCCTAAATGTCACTTTCACAGCGAAATAAGCCCAGTTTGGCCCTGTTCACTTTTGCTTAGCAGAGTCTGTATCTTCAAAACTAGACACTCTGCAGGCCTATAAGCTTGGCTGGGGGCAGAGAAGCAGAGTCTGAGCAGCTACAGGAAGGATGGAGGGGTTCAGACAAGGTTTTCCAACTCCGTGCCTAAATGTCACTTTCACAGCGAAATAAGCCCAGTTTGGCCCTGTTCACTTTTGCTTAGCAGAGTCTGTATCTTCAAAACTAGACACTCTGCAGGCCTATAAGCTTGGCTGGGGGCAGAGAAGCAGAGTCTGAGCAGCTACAGGAAGGATGGAGGGGTTCAGACAAGGTTTTCCAACTCCGTGCCTAAATGTCACTTTCACAGCGAAATAAGCCCAGTTTGGCCCTGTTCACTTTTGCTTAGCAGAGTCTGTATCTTCAAAACTAGACACTCTGCAGGCCTATAAGCTTGGCTGGGGGCAGAGAAGCAGAGTCTGAGCACCTACAGGAAGGATGGAGGGGTTCAGACAAGGTTTTCCAACTCCGTGCCTAAATGTCACTTTCACAGCGAAATAAGCCCAGTTTGGCCCTGTTCACTTTTGCTTAGCAGAGTCTGTATCTTCAAAACTAGACACTCTGCAGGCCTATAAGCTTGGCTGGGGGCAGAGAAGCAGAGTCTGAGCAGCTACAGGAAGGATGGAGGGGTTCAGACAAGGTTTTCCAACTCCGTGCCTAAATGTCACTTTCACAGCGAAATAAGCCCAGTTTGGCCCTGTTCACTTTTGCTTAGCAGAGTCTGTATCTTCAAAACTAGACACTCTGCAGGCCTATAAGCTTGGCTGGGGGCAGAGAAGCAGAGTCTGAGCAGCTACAGGAAGGATGGAGGGGTTCAGACAAGGTTTTCCAACTCCGTGCCTAAATGTCACTTTCACAGCGAAATAAGCCCAGTTTGGCCCTGTTCACTTTTGCTTAGCAGAGTCTGTATCTTCAAAACTAGACACTCTGCAGGCCTATAAGCTTGGCTGGGGGCAGAGAAGCAGAGTCTGAGCAGCTACAGGAAGGATGGAGGGGTTCAGACAAGGTTTTCCAACTCCGTGCCTAAATGTCACTTTCACAGCGAAATAAGCCCAGTTTGGCCCTGTTCACTTTTGCTTAGCAGAGTCTGTATCTTCAAAACTAGACACTCTGCAGGCCTATAAGCTTGGCTGGGGGCAGAGAAGCAGAGTCTGAGCAGCTACAGGAAGGATGGAGGGGTTCAGACAAGGTTTTCCAACTCCGTGCCTAAATGTCACTTTCACAGCGAAATAAGCCC
>NW_027637623.1:0-25660 GCF_951216825.1 Electrona antarctica
GTTCAGTGCCAGGTTCCTCTCTACACTCCCATGTGGACTGTTCAGTGTTACGTTCAGTGCCAGGTTCCTCTCTCTCTCCACTCCCATGTGGACTGTTCAGTGTTACGTTCAGTGCCAGGTTCCTCTCTCCACTCCCATGTGGACTGTTCAGTGTTATGTTCAGTGCCAGGCGTCCTCTCTTCTCTCCCATGTGGACTGTTCAGTGTTACGTTCAGTGCCAGGCGTCCTCTCTCTCTCTCCACTCCCATGTGGACTGTTCAGTGTTACGTTCAGTGCCAGGCGTCCTCTCTCTCTCCACTCCCATGTGGACTGTTCAGTGTTACGTTCAGTGCCAGGTTCCTCTCTCCACTCCCATGTGGACTGTTCAGTGTTACGTTCAGTGCCAGGTTCCTCTCTCCACTCCCATGTGGACTGTTCAGTGTTACGTTCAGTGCCAGGTTCCTCTCTCCACTCCCATGTGGACTGTTCAGTGTTATGTTCAGTGCCAGGCGTCCTCTCTTCTCTCCCATGTGGACTGTTCAGTGTTACGTTCAGTGCCAGGCGTCCTCTCTCTCTCCACTCCCATGTGGACTGTTCAGTGTTACGTTCAGTGCCAGGCGTCCTCTCTCTCTCCACTCCCATGTGGACTGTTCAGTGTTACGTTCAGTGCCAGGTTCCTCTCTCCACTCCCATGTGGACTGTTCAGTGTTACGTTCAGTGCCAGGTTCCTCTCTCCACTCCCATGTGGACTGTTCAGTGTTACGTTCAGTGCCAGGTTCCTCTCTCCACTCCCATGTGGACTGTTCAGTGTTATGTTCAGTGCCAGGCGTCCTCTCTTCTCTCCCATGTGGACTGTTCAGTGTTACGTTCAGTGCCAGGCGTCCTCTCTCTCTCCACTCCCATGTGGACTGTTCAGTGTTACGTTCAGTGCCAGGCGTCCTCTCTCTCTCCACTCCCATGTGGACTGTTCAGTGTTACGTTCAGTGCCAGGTTCCTCTCTCCACTCCCATGTGGACTGTTCAGTGTTACGTTCAGTGCCAGGTTCCTCTCTCCACTCCCATGTGGACTGTTCAGTGTTACGTTCAGTGCCAGGTTCCTCTCTCTCTCCACTCCCATGTGGACTGTTCAGTGTAACGTTCAGTGCCAGGTTCCTCTCTCCACTCCCATGTGGACTGTTCAGTGTTACGTTCAGTGCCAGGTTCCTCTCTCTCTCCACTCCCATGTGGACTGTTCAGTGTTACGTTCAGTGCCAGGTTCCTCTCTCCACTCCCATGTGGACTGTTCAGTGTTATACGTTCAGTGCCAGGTTCCTCTCTCCACTCCCATGTGGACTGTTCAGTTTTACGTTCAGTGCCAGGTTCCTCTCTCCACTCCCATGTGGACTGTTCAGTGTTACGTTCAGTGCCAGGTTCCTCTCTCCACTCCCATGTGGACTGTTGAGTGTTCCGTTCAGTGCCAGGTGTTCTCTCTCCACTCCCATGTGGACTGTTCAGTGTTCCGTTCAGTGCCAGGTTCCTCTCTCCACTCCCATGTGGACTGTTCAGTGTTCCGTTCAGTGCCAGGTTCCTCTCTCCACTCCCATGTGGTCTGTTCAGTGTTACGTTCAGTGCCAGGTTCCTCTCTCCACTCCCATGTGGACTGTTCAGTGTTACGTTCAGTGCCAGGCGTCCTCTCTCTCTCCACTCCCATGTGGACTGTTCAGTGTTACGTTCAGTGCCAGGTTCCTCTCTCCACTCCCATGTGGACTGTTCAGTGTTCCGTTCAGTGCCAGGTTCCTCTCTCCACTCCCATGTGGACTGTTCAGTGTTACGTTCAGTGCCAGGTTCCTCTCTCCACTCCCATGTGGACTGTTCAGTGTTCCGTTCAGTGCCAGGTTCCTCTCTCCACTCCCATGTGGACTGTTCAGTGTTCCGTTCAGTGCCAGGTTCCTCTCTCCACTCCCATGTGGTCTGTTCAGTGTTACGTTCAGTGCCAGGCGTCCTCTCTCTCTCTCCACTCCCATGTGGACTGTTCAGTGTTACGTTCAGTGCCAGGTTCCTCTCTCCACTCCCATGTGGACTGTTCAGTGTTACGTTCAGTGCCAGGTTCCTCTCTCCACTCCCATGTGGACTGTTCAGTGTTACGTTCAGTGCCAGGTTCCTCTCTCCACTCCCATGTGGACTGTTCAGTGTTACGTTCAGTGCCAGGTTCCTCTCTCCACTCCCATGTGGACTGTTCAGTGTTACGTTCAGTGCCAGGCGTCCTCTCTCTCTTCACTCCCATGTGGACTGTTCAGTGTTACGTTCAGTGCCAGGCGTCCTCTCTCTCTTCACTCCCATGTGGACTGTTCAGCAAACACACTGCTCACTCTGTGCTCTATAATGTGTTCTCCTAGTGCCACTGTTTGTCACCTTATGATGAGATAACAATCCCCTAATGATCTAATAAGCCTATCTCACAGAATTTCCCCGCCCCCTTAATACGCCCCCTTTCGGGGCTAGTGGTGATAGCGTGACGTCACTCCATAGACGCTACATGTTAACAGAGGTAATTTAAGAAGTCTACAACTTTTGTTTTCTCAAGGTAAGGTTTGTTCTATCTGTTCGTGCTGATTTACCATCTTGTTTGCTTCATAATAATATTGGTCTGTCACATTTTTACATTAGAAAATGTACTTAGATTCTCCAGAGAAAAAAACGTGTAAATGCTAATGTTAAATGACACCACTATTTACCGGAAGTGGGCGTGGAAAGCGGGCTGTGAGATAGGCCTATCAGTCGGGTTTGGTAAGGGTGGGGCGTGGGGGGGGGGGGGGGTTCTTTCTTTTGGGGCCCAGTTTTCTTCTGTTTTGTTGAGCAACAGTTAGGGTAGTAATTGTATTTTCATGTATTGATTCCGGACAGTTCAGTTATAGGGTTAGAATAGTTAGTGCTGCTGATTTTGTGTTATTTTGATGCTCATTTTTGAGTGATGCAACCACTCCTATAGACAGCTATGTGTGTCCCTGGCTGTGTCCGTCCCTGGCTGGCTGGCTGTGTCTGTCCCTGGCTGGCTGGCTGGCTGGCTGTGTCCGTCCCTGGCTGGCTGGCTGGTTGGCTGGGTCTGGGTGGGTCTGGCTGGGTCTGGGTGTCCCTGGCTGTGTCCGTCCCTGGCTGGCTGGCTGGGTCTGGCCAAGCACGGACATAGCTTTTGGTTGGTTTTCACAACCAAGTGTCGCAGCCACACACACACACACACACACACACACACACACACACACACACACACACACACACACACACACACACACACACACACACACACACACACACACTTTAACTGTATATATGATGATTTGGGGTGCTACAGTACAGTAGAGGGCCCACCTGGGGACCCCCACACGGTAACTGTCATTTCTCAACCGTTTCGGACGCGGGGCGGCTCGTCGGAACCGGGCCGGCCCCCTGGGCACGTTCCTGATGGTCTGGATGTTCCGGGGATCCCCGGGGGTCCCCCACATAAGTAACTGTCATTTCTCCACCGTTTCGGCAGCTCGCCGGAACCGGGCCGGCACCCTGGCCGCGTTCTGATGGGTCTGGAACTTCCTTTTATTTTATTTTATTCATAGATAGATGGAAATGGAATCCATCATTGTCAAAACTTGGATAAGTAAAACAAATGTTGCATTTACATTAAAGTCCATGCAATGGAAAGCCCGCATGGAAATGTCACTATTTGACCCTGGAAAAGTTACGAAAAAAATATATAATTTTGGCAGGGCATTCGGAAAGCTTGTGAAAATCTGGCAAAAGTTGCATCAGCTCTGCAACTATGGAGCCGTCACAGGTTTGTTTTGCTACAGTCTGACTCACACATCCACTGTTACATTACATCATACTGTATATATCTTTTACTGTAAGTGACTGACAACCCTGAGAAAGGCTCTGCACTGCAGGAGTCTCCCCAAGAGGGTCTGTGTGCCTCGCCTTAACACTGCAGGAGTCTCCCCAAGAGGGTCTGTGTGCCTCGCCTTAACACTGCAGGAGTCTCCCCAAGAGGGTCTGTGTGCCTCGCCTTAACACTGCAGGAGTCTCCCCATCTCCCCAAGAAGGTCTGTGTGCCTCGCCTTAACACTGCAGGAGTCTCCCCATCTCCCCAAGAGGGTCTGTGTGCCTCGCCTTAACACTGCAGGAGTCTCCCCAAGAGGGTCTGTGTGCCTCGCCTTAACACTGCAGGAGTCTCCCCATCTCCCCAAGAGGGTCTGTGTGCCTCGCCTTAACACTGCAGGAGTCTCCCCAAGAGGGTCTGTGTGCCTCGCCTTAACACTGCAGGAGTCTCCCCATCTCCCCAAGAGGGTCTGTGTGCCTCGCCTTAACACTGCAGGAGTCTCCCCATCTCCCCAAGAGGGTCTGCGTGCCTCGCCTTAACACCGCTATATAAGGCTCTGCACTGCAGGGGTCTCCCCATCTCCCCAAGAGGGTCTGTGTGCCTCGCCTTAACACATATTGGGCGGGAACCCCTTTTGGTGTTTTAAGCGTTATGTTATAATTTAGCTATTTTTGAAAAGTCGTGAAAATGTGACGCAAATCTTTGAATATATATATTCTTTCAGAGCGAACGTCTTTAACTCAAATCTTTGCTTCTGGGGGAGTCCCTGGAACAACATATTTTCAGATGGGGGTCGGCGGCCAAATACAGATAATTCTGGGGGTCCTTAACATGGAAAAAGGTTGAGCACCACTGAGTCACTGATATAGAAACATAGGTTTTTCAGAAAACTGTCATGATTTTGAAGACATTTGTAGAATCAGGTCTAAATGGGTTAACACCTCTATAGGTGGTATAGGTATAGGAGTTGCAAACAGCACACTCTCCACTAGAGTTTTCCCGATACGATTTTTTTTTATTACGAGTACAAGCGCTGTAGCTCCGGTTCAGCCTATATTATTTTATTACTCTATGGTGGCTATCGGCGATCTCAAACTGAATGAATAGAATCCCCAAAAAGTGATAAAAGTCTATTATTGAACAGGTGGTACCGGAAGTGAGTCTATTGAATTACTGAACAGATGGTACCGGAAGTGAGTCTATTGAATTACTGAACAGGTGGTACCGGAAGTGAGTCTATTGAATTACTGAACAGATGGTACCGGAAGTGTGTCTATTGAATTACTGAACAGGTGGTACCGGAAGTGAGTCTATTGAATTACTGAACAGGTGGTACCGGAAGTGAGTCTATTGAATTACTGAACAGATGGTACCGGAAGTGTGTCTATTGAATTACTGAACAGGTGGTACCGGGAGTGAGTCTATTGAATTATTGAACGGGTGGTACCGGAAGTGAGTCTATTGAATTACTGAACAGGTGGTACCGGAAGTGAGTCTATTGAATTACTGAACAGGTGGTACCGGAAGTGAGTCTATTGAATTACTGAACAGGTGGTACCGGAAGTGAGTCTATTGAATTACTGAACAGGTGGTACCGGAAGTGAGTCTATTGAATTACTGAACAGGTGGTACCGGAAGTGAGTCTATTGAATTACTGAACAGGTGGTACCGGAAGTGAGTCTATTGAATTATTGAACGGGTGGTACCGGAAGTGAGTCTATTGAATTACTGAACAGGTGGTACCGGAAGTGAGTCTATTGAATTACTGAACAGGTGGTACCGGAAGTGAGTCTATTGAATTACTGAACAGGTGGTACCGGAAGTGAGTCTATTGAATTACTGAACAGGTGGTACCGGAAGTGAGTCTATTGAATTACTGAACAGGTGGTACCGGAAGTGAGTCTATTGAATTACTGAACAGATGGTACCGGAAGTGAGTCTATTGAATTACTGAACAGGTGGTACCGGAAGTGAGTCTATTGAATTACTGAACAGATGGTACCGGAAGTGTGTCTATTGAATTACTGAACAGGTGGTACCGGAAGTGAGTCTATTGAATTATTGAACGGGTGGTACCGGAAGTGAGTCTATTGAATTACTGAACAGGTGGTACCGGAAGTGAGTCTATTGAATTACTGAACAGGTGGTACCGGAAGTGAGTCTATTGAATTACTGAACAGGTGGTACCGGAAGTGAGTCTATTGAATTACTGAACAGGTGGTACCGGAAGTGAGTCTATTGAATTACTGAACAGGTGGTACCGGAAGTGAGTCTATTGAATTACTGAACAGATGGTACCGGAAGTGAGTCTATTGAATTACTGAACAGATGGTACCGGAAGTGAGTCTATTGAATTACTGAACAGGTGGTACCGGAAGTGATTCTATTGAATTACTGAACAGGTGGTACCGGAAGTGAGTCTATTGAATTACTGAACAGGTGGTACCGGAAGTGAGTCTATTGAATTACTGAACAGGTGGTACCGGAAGTGAGTCTATTGAATTACTGAACAGATGGTACCGGAAGTGAGTCTATTGAATTACTGAACAGATGGTACCGGAAGTGAGTCTATTGAATTACTGAACAGGTGGTACCGGAAGTGAGTCTATTGAATTACTGAACAGGTGGTACCGGAAGTGAGTCTATTGAATCTTTGAACGGGTGGTACCGGAAGTGAGTCTATTGAATTACTGAACAGGTGGTACCGGAAGTGAGTCTATTGAATTACTGAACAGATGGTACCGGAAGTGAGTCTATTGAATCTTTGAACGGGTGGTACCGGAAGTGAGTCTATTGAATTACTGAACAGGTGGTACCGGAAGTGAGTCTATTGAATTACTGAACAGGTGGTACCGGAAGTGAGTCTATTGAATTACTGAACAGATGGTACCGGAAGTGAGTCTATTGAATCTTTGAACGGGTGGTACCGGAAGTGAGTCTATTGAATTACTGAACAGATGGTACCGGAAGTGAGTCTATTGAATTACTGAACAGATGGTACCGGAAGTGAGTCTATTGAATCTTTGAACGGGTGGTACCGGAAGTGAGTCTATTGAATTACTGAACAGGTGGTACCGGAAGTGAGTCTATTGAATTACTGAACAGATGGTACCGGAAGTGAGTCTATTGAATCTTTGAACGGGTGGTACCGGAAGTGAGTCTATTGAATTACTGAACAGGTGGTACCGGAAGTGAGTCTATTGAATTACTGAACAGATGGTACCGGAAGTGAGTCTATTGAATCTTTGAACGGGTGGTACCGGAAGTGAGTCTATTGAATTACTGAACAGGTGGTACCGGAAGTGAGTCTATTGAATTACTGAACAGATGGTACCGGAAGTGAGTCTATTGAATCTTTGAACGGGTGGTACCGGAAGTGAGTCTATTGAATTACTGAACAGGTGGTACCGGAAGTGAGTCTATTGAATCTTTGAACGGGTGGTACCGGAAGTGAGTCTATTGAATTACTGAACAGATGGTACCGGAAGTGAGTCTATTGAATCTTTGAACGGGTGGTACCGGAAGTGAGTCTATTGAATTACTGAACAGATGGTACCGGAAGTGAGTCTATTGAATTACTGAACAGATGGTACCGGAAGTGAGTCTATTGAATCTTTGAACGGGTGGTACCGGAAGTGAGTCTATTGAATTACTGAACAGATGGTACCGGAAGTGAGTCTATTGAATCTTTGAACGGGTGGTACCGGAAGTGAGTCTATTGAATTACTGAACAGATGGTACCGGAAGTGAGTCTATTGAATCTTTGAACGGGTGGTACCGGAAGTGAGTCTATTGAATTACTGAACAGATGGTACCGGAAGTGAGTCTATTGAATTACTGAACAGATGGTACCGGAAGTGAGTCTATTGAATCTTTGAACGGGTGGTACCGGAAGTGAGTCTATTGAATTACTGAACAGATGGTACCGGAAGTGAGTCTATTGAATCTTTGAACGGGTGGTACCGGAAGTGAGTCTATTGAATTACTGAACAGATGGTACCGGAAGTGAGTCTATTGAATCTTTGAACGGGTGGTACCGGAAGTGAGTCTATTGAATTACTGAACAGATGGTACCGGAAGTGAGTCTATTGAATTACTGAACAGATGGTACCGGAAGTGAGTCTATTGAATCTTTGAACGGGTGGTACCGGAAGTGAGTCTATTGAATTACTGAACAGATGGTACCGGAAGTGAGTCTATTGAATCTTTGAACGGGTGGTACCGGAAGTGAGTCTATTGAATTACTGAACAGATGGTACCGGAAGTGAGTCTATTGAATTACTGAACAGGTGGTACCGGAAGTGAGTCTATTGAATTACTGAACAGGTGGTACCGGAAGTGAGTCTATTGAATTACTGAACAGATGGTACCGGAAGTGAGTCTATTGAATTACTGAACAGGTGGTACCGGAAGTGAGTCTATTGAATTACTGAACAGATGGTACCGGAAGTGAGTCTATTGAATTACTGAACAGGTGGTACCGGAAGTGAGTCTATTGAATTACTGAACAGGTGGTACCGGAAGTGAGTCTATTGAATTACTGAACAGATGGTACCGGAAGTGAGTCTATTGAATTACTGAACAGGTGGTACCGGAAGTGAGTCTATTGAATTACTGAACAGGTGGTACCGGAAGTGAGTCTATTGAATTACTGAACAGGTGGTACCGGAAGTGAGTCTATTGAATTACTGAACAGGTGGTACCGGAAGTGAGTCTATTGAATTACTGAACAGGTGGTACCGGAAGTGAGTCTATTGAATTACTGAACAGATGGTACCGGAAGTGAGTCTATTGAATCTTTGAACGGGTGGTACCGGAAGTGAGTCTATTGAATTACTGAACAGGTGGTACCGGAAGTGAGTCTATTGAATTACTGAACAGGTGGTACCGGAAGTGAGTCTATTGAATTACTGAACAGATGGTACCGGAAGTGAGTCTATTGAATTACTGAACAGGTGGTACCGGAAGTGAGTCTATTGAATTACTGAACAGATGGTACCGGAAGTGAGTCTATTGAATCTTTGAACGGGTGGTACCGGAAGTGAGTCTATTGAATTACTGAACAGGTGGTACCGGAAGTGAGTCTATTGAATTACTGAACAGGTGGTACCGGAAGTGAGTCTATTGAATTATTGAACGGGTGGTACCGGAAGTGAGTCTATTGAATTACTGAACAGGTGGTACCGGAAGTGAGTCTATTGAATTATTGAACGGGTGGTACCGGAAGTGAGTCTATTGAATTATTGAACGGGTGGTACCGGAAGTGAGTCTATTGAATTATTGAACGGGTGGTACCGGAAGTGAGTCTATTGAATTACTGAACAGGTGGTACCGGAAGTGAGTCTATTGAATTACTGAACAGATGGTACCGGAAGTGAGTCTATTGAATTACTGAACAGATGGTACCGGAAGTGAGTCTATTGAATTACTGAACAGGTGGTACCGGAAGTGAGTCTATTGAATTACTGAACAGGTGGTACCGGAAGTGAGTCTATTGAATTACTGAACAGGTGGTACCGGAAGTGAGTCTATTGAATTACTGAACAGGTGGTACCGGAAGTGAGTTGGAGCTCTGCTCTTTACTCAGTGTCCACTGTTAAGGGCCTTTCAAACAGGAAGCGAGGAACGCACACGTGAAAGGCATTTTAGTGTGTGTAACTCAAAGTACCACCCAGGTGTTGTTTTCGTCGACTAAAACTAAGACGAAAAATGTTCGTCGACTACCTTTTTTCACTGACAAACTAAATGGAAACTAAATAAAAACTAAGCGGTGGCGACTAAAACTAAGACTAAATATACTGACAATTTCGTCAACAAATAAAAACCAGACTTAAATGTTAGGAAGGGACTAGTGGACAAGAGATCCAGTATAAGTCATTTTACACTTGGTTGCATGCTGAAAATAGCCGATCTACAAGCCCACAACGTGTCGCGCTGCGACGCGCTGTGGGCTTGTAGATCGGCTATTTTCAGCATGGAACTAATTGTAAAGTGACTTATACTGGACTTGTTAGACTAAATAAACTGTCGATTTAGTCGACTAAAACTAGACTAACACTAAAACATCCCAGGTGACTAAAATGTGACTAAGACTAAATTAACTATTCAAGAGACTATGACTAAAACTAAAATAGAAATTTGCTGCCAAAAACAGTAGTCTTATTATCACCACAGGCACGCTGGGATAATACTATCTCTGACTCACGTCGTGTGTCGTGATTGTCAACAACGTGTCAGCATGCATGCACAACACCACTTATAGCTCCCCAAGTCCTTTTACACAAGCAGAGCATTAACTCACACCACGACATTACGGATGTCAAAACACATGCTGAATCGCCACATTTAAATATTATGACATTTTAACTACATTGATGGTCTATACACACATTCACAATGCGTTGGTGTGCTGTGATGTTTGAAAATGTTTTGTAAGATTCCACCATATGCCTACTTCTGACAGCAGTACTGGTCCAAACACATTCTTATATCACTAAGTATACTGTATATGCTACAGTTGGAGGCCATCGATATTGTCCTTTTCTTTTTGCTGAGGTTTGCGTGATCTGCGCAAAAGGACAGTTAACCCATTTTGGGCGGGAACCCCTTTTGGTGTTTTAAACATGTTATAATTTAGCTATTGAAAAATAGCAGATCTACAAGCTCGTAGCGCGCCACCGAGTGGCGCGCTACGAGCTTGTAGGTCTGCTATTTTTGAAAAATCGTGAAAATATTTATTTCAGAAAACTGGAGGATTTAGAAGGATTTTTTTAAATTTTGAGGTCAGGCCTAAATGGGTCAAATAATAAGGGACAATATCGGTGGCACCCAACTGTACACGTCTTAGTTACTTTACACCACTGGAATGTTTGCCACATTTCAATTTTCCCTGCCAACTATGTTTTTCCGTAAAGAACGAACGGTGCCATCGGTGTGCAAGTAAAATAATCACCGGGTGCCCGCACACCGCGTAACGCACCGCACACCGCGTAACACCCGTGACACAGGACACCGCGGCAATCCTATAGTGCGAACCTTTCCCTTCTGATGGTCCAACACTTGACACAAATTAAAATGGCACACATCCGCTCCGAGAGTGAAGTGGTGGCTTAGCTTCGGGGGGGGGGGGCTTTACTGCACAGAGTACATCATTCTGATTATGATAGTAGCTTAAATATATACAGTATATACAGTGGTGGTCCCCTGGCAGCTGCAGGCTATAAGCTGTGTGCTCATTTCGCTATAATTTAATGTATGTTAATGGGCACCATCCTCCATATTTAATACCACATATGTTTTTTTCATGAGGGACCAAACAGTGAGAGGCATATTTCAATGTAACTCTCTCTCTCTCTCTCTCTCTCTCTCTCTCTCTCTCTCTCTCTCTCTCTCTCTGTGTGAAGTCACTCTCTTCTCATCATCTCGTTCTCCTCTCTGTCACTTTCCATCCTGGAACTTTCATCATGTAGTAAAATGTGTATATATTCTCCCTACAGTTTAAGCGTCAGCTCCCAGTGCTTTGCACGGGCTTAGCAAAGAGGCCTAACACACACACACACACACACACACACACACACACACACACACACACACACACACACACACACACACACACACACACACACAGCAGATGTTCACTTAAACTGCTTACACTGCTGTTCAAGTGTAAGTGGTTGGACTGAAAAAGACGCGCGCGCACACGCGCACACACACGCGTGCAAGATGACTTGGAAATCGTACTGTGGTGATGCTGTACTGAGTTTGACGTGACATCATGTGGCAGATGAAATAAATTGGTTTTCTTTTCCTGCATGAAAAAAGGCCTTAACTTTATACGGTAACTTCCATTTGGCAACAACATGTCTGGATGTAGTGAAGACGTGTCTGGAGGTAGTGAAGACGTGTCTGGATGTAGTGAAGACGTGTCTGGATGTAGTGAAGACGTGTCTGGATGTAGTGAAGACGTGTCTGCGGAGGTAGTGAAGACGTGTCTGGATGTAGTGAAGACGTGTCTGGATGTAGTGAAGACGTGTCTGGAGGTAGTGAAGACGTGTCTGGATGTAGTGAAGACGTGTCTGGATGTAGTGAAGACGTGTCTGGATGTAGTGAAGACGTGTCTGGATGTAGTGAAGACGTGTCTGGATGTTGTGAAGACGTGTCTGGATGTAGTGAAGACGTGTCTGGATGTAGTGAAGACGTGTCTGGAGGTAGTGAAGACGTGTCTGGAGGTAGTGAAGACGTGTCTGGATGTAGTGAAGACGTGTCTGGATGTAGTGAAGACGTGTCTGGATGTAGTGAAGACGTGTCTGGAGGTAGTGAAGACGTGTCTGGATGTAGTGAAGACGTGTCTGGATGTAGTGAAGACGTGTCTGGAGGTAGTGAAGACGTGTCTGGATGTAGTGAAGACGTGTGTCTGGATGTAGTGAAGACGTGTCTGGAGGTAGTGAAGACGTGTCTGGAGGTAGTGAAGACGTGTCTGGAGGTAGTGAAGACGTGTCTGGAGGTAGTGAAGACGTGTCTGGATGTAGTGAAGACGTGTCTGGAGGTAGTGAAGACGTGTCTGGATGTAGTGAAGACGTGTCTGGATGTAGTGAAGACGTGTCTGGAGGTAGTGAAGACGTGTCTGGAGGTAGTGAAGACGTGTCTGGAGGTAGTGAAGACGTGTCTGGAGGTAGTGAAGACGTGTCTGGATGTAGTGAAGACGTGTCTGGATGTAGTGAAGACGTGTCTGGAGGTAGTGAAGACGTGTCTGGATGTAGTGAAGACGTGTCTGGATGTAGTGAAGACGTGTCTGGAGGTAGTGAAGACGTGTCTGGATGTAGTGAAGACGTGTCTGGAGGTAGTGAAGACGTGTCTGGATGTAGTGAAGACATGTATGCTACTGTTGCCTTGTTTGTTTTCTGTTATCATCACTTCCAATTATACACTTACAGTCGCCGCGACTGATTTCAGTCATGTGGATTCCGTAGAAGCCTAGCGTCTTCTAGTGAAAGCATGCTGCCCACCTAGTGTAGGTCGGCTATGTTTGGTCATTGGTTATTTTGAGATGAAAGAGTACTATTTGAAGTGATCAAACTAGAATACATGTTTAGAAGCATGGTCTCAGAAATTGTCATGAAAGCAACCTTAATGCCTCAAATCTTTGATCTCTATCAGCTGGTCGGCCTAAAACGTCATCATTACATTGTCAGTCTTGAGATTTCATTTAGCTTTATTTTATTCCATGTCTTCACACTGGAGTCTGGACACAACAAAACTGGCATCATCGGTCGGGCTCCCCTCTCCCCCAACACGGCCGAGGCAGATGGCCGCTCACCCTAGAGTCGTGTTCTGCCTGACGTTTCTTCCTAAAGGGGAGTTTTTAGTTACCACTGTCGCAATATTGCTTGCTCTGGGTGGATCTTTGTTGGTTTTCTGCTTTATATGTAGTGTCTTGAGACAACTTGTTGTGATTTGACACTTTAATAAAATGTAATTGAATTGAATTATAGAGACGTGGTGTGAACATGCGCGTCAACCACAGTGCGTGCGAGATGCAGTAATGGTGGTGCCAGTGTGCCGCGCGTCATTGAGCCCTTGTGCGTCCCCCCCTGATGGAGAGGAGAGGAGAGGAGAGGAGACATCCAATGCCAGTTATTTCTGGTCATGAGATCTGGCCCACATTCCAAGTTCCATGTTTCCATTCATGTCCCAGCTGGGTGTTGGGGCTCACTAGGACAAGGTTGATACAGACAGTGAAAAGTTGGCCCGAGAACGTCTGAAGTGGTGGGTTAAAGCTATCTATATTTCTCAGACGGACAACTCTCTCTCGGTGTGTGTGCGCGTGCGTGTGTGTGTGTGCGCGTGTGTGTGTAAAGGAGCTACTGTAGGACTGCACTGGGTCCAATGCCCGAGGGATTACCACCAGTGAGGATAGGTTAAAATAGCCCCGTTTAGCTCAAAGCCTTTTCCTCTGACCTAATATAACTTAACATTATTGCGTTCTTTGAAGCAGCATTGGGGGAGTCTATGGAGGTTCTGTTCTTTGAAGCAGCATTGGGGGAGTCTATGGAGGTTCTATTCTATTTGAAGCAGCATTGGGGGAGTCTATGGAGGTTCTGTTCTTTGAAGCAGCATTGGGGGAGTCTATGGAGGTTCTGTTCTATTTGAAGCAGCATTGGGGGAGTCTATGGAGGTTCTATTCTATTTGAAGCAGCATTGGGGGAGTCTATGGAGGTTCTGTTCTTTGAAGCAGCATTGGGGGAGTCTATGGAGGTTCTATTCTTTGAAGCAGCATTGGGGGAGTCTATGGAGGTTCTATTCTTTGAAGCAGCATTGGGGGAGTCTATGGAGGTTCTATTCTTTGAAGCAGCATTGGGGGAGTCTATGGAGGTTCTATTCTTTGAAGCAGCATTGGGGGAGTCTATGGAGGTTCTATTCTTTGAAGCAGCATTGGGGGAGTCTATGGAGGTTCTATTCTTTGAAGCAGCATTGGGGGAGTCTATGGAGGTTCTATTCTTTTCTTTAATTAATCAGCGGTCTTTAGAGTCCATGGGTTCCCAACCACTGGTACTGGTACCACTCTTAGAGTATATATGAATAGAGACGGTACTGGTACTGGTACTGGTACCACTCTTAGAGTATATATGAATAGAGACGGTACTGGTACCACTCTTAGAGTATATATGAATAGAGACGGCACCGGAGTTCTCCTCCCATCCACTTGCATTAAGTTGCTCAAAAGCGCATGAGGCGATTTCACTCAGGAACAGAGTGCATTCTGGGATGGATTTGCCCCAAACTCATGAACGCGCTGGCCGTTGACTATCATTGCACGCGTTCACTATCATTGAACGCCGCTGATAGCGCTCATAGCGCGTAGCTCGTAGCGCGGCACCGAGTGCCGCGCTACGAGCTTGTAGGTGTGCTATTTTAGATTTTTAGAATCTGATCTAAGGTCAAAAAGGGGGTAAAGGCATTTCTATCTCTGGGACCCCGATGTATTTTGTAAAATCAAAGTTAATTTAACTCTGAGAGTGTAACGGGTCCGTTTGGTTCCATTTGTACACCCAGAGACCCATAAGGGTCCATTTGGTTCCTAACTATCATTTGGCTGGGGACCCCCCCTGGAACTCCCTCAAGGACCCCTGGGGGTCCCCGGACCCCACTTTGGTAACCACTGCACTAGCCTATTATCTCCATATAGGTGCCTGTTGTAGCGGAGTCAGCAGAGAGAGGCTGTCTGGGGATGGTTGGACCCTCAGCCAGGTTATCTCCATATAGGTGCCTGTAGCTGAGTCAGCAGAGAGAGGCTGTCTGGGGATGGTTGGACCCTCAGCCAGGTTATCTCCATAGAGGTGTCTGTAGCTGAGTCAGCAGAGGGAGGCTGTCTGGGATGGTTGGACCCTCAGCCAGGTTATCTCCATAGAGGTGTCTGTAGCTGAGTCAGCAGAGAGAGGCTGTCTGGGGATGGTTGGACCCTCAGCCAGGTTATCTCCATAGCCTGATGCTGAGTCAGCAGAGGGAGGCTGTCTGGGGATGGTTGGACCCTCAGCCAGGTTATCTCCATAGAGGTGCCTGTAGTTGAGTCAGCAGAGGGAGGCTGTCTGGGGATGGTTGGACCCTCAGCCAGGTTATCTCCATATAGGTGCCTGTAGTTGAGTCAGCAGAGAGAGGCTGTCTGGGGATGGTTGGACCCTCATTATATTTTATTCTAGTCGCTTTTCTCTTACTGTATACCTTTCTGAACCCTAAACACACACAAAAATATATATATATATGTAGCAGTGGCTCAGAGCCTCAGCCTGAAAAGTCTAATATCTCCCCCGGTCCATAGGGATATCCCTTTCTAGTGGTTAAGATGTTGGACTTTCACGCGGGAGATCCGAGTTCGAATCCTGGGCGTTACATATATACGAAGTGACAAGACGTTATGGCCATGAAGACCCAAGGCTGCAGAGAGCCCTGCTATTAGCATGTTACTGGACAGACTCACGGCTGCAGAGAGCCCTGCTATTAGCATGTTACTGGACAGACTCACGGCTGCAGAGAGCCCTGCTATTAGCATGTTACTGGACAGACTCACGGCTGCAGAGAGCCCTGCTATTAGCATGTTACTGGACAGACTCACGGCTGCAGAGAGCCCTGCTATTAGCATGTTACTGGACAGACTCACGGCTGCAGAGAGCCCTGCTATTAGCATGTTACTGGACAGACTCACGGCTGCAGAGAGCCCTGCTATTAGCATGTTACTGGACAGACTCACGGCTGCAGAGAGCCCTGCTATTAGCATGTTACTGGACAGACTCACGGCTGCAGAGAGCCTTGCTATTAGCATGTTACTGGACAGACTCACGGCTGCAGAGAGCCCTGCTATTAGCATGTTACTGGACAGACTCACGGCTGCAGAGAGCCCTGCTATTAGCATGTTACTGGACAGACTCACGGCTGCAGAGAGCCCTGCTATTAGCATGTTACTGGACAGACTCACGGCTGCAGAGAGCCCTGCTATTAGCATGTTACTGGACAGACTCACGGCTGCAGAGAGCCCTGCTATTAGCATGTTACTGGACAGACTCACGGCTGCAGAGAGCCCTGCTATTAGCATGTTACTGGACAGACTCACAGCTGCAGAGAGCCCTGCTATTAGCATGTTACTGGACAGACTCACGGCTGCAGAGAGCCCTGCTATTAGCATGTTACTGGACAGACTCACGGCTGCAGAGAGCCCTGCTATTAGCATGTTACTGGACAGACTCACGGCTGCAGAGAGCCTTGCTATTAGCATGTTACTGGACAGACTCACGGCTGCAGAGAGCCCTGCTATTAGCATGTTACTGGACAGACTCACGGCTGCAGAGAGCCCTGCTATTAGCATGTTACTGGACAGACTCACGGCTGCAGAGAGCCTTGCTATTAGCATGTTACTGGACAGACTCACGGCTGCAGAGAGCCCTGCTATTAGCATGTTACTGGACAGACTCACGGCTGCAGAGAGCCCTGCTATTAGCATGTTACTGGACAGACTCACGGCTGCAGAGAGCCCTGCTATTAGCATGTTACTGGACAGACTCACGGCTGCAGAGAGCCCTGCTATTAGCATGTTACTGGACAGACTCACGGCTGCAGAGAGCCCTGCTATTAGCATGTTACTGGACAGACTCACGGCTGCAGAGAGCCCTGCTATTAGCATGTTACTGGACAGACTCACGGCTGCAGAGAGCCCTGCTATTAGCATGTTACTGGACAGACTCACGGCTGCAGAGAGCCCTGCTATTAGCATGTTACTGGACAGACTCACGGCTGCAGAGAGCCTTGCTATTAGCATGTTACTGGACAGCTTCCCATATAGTGTTTTACTGCTGCATTAAATTGTGATGCAGGAAAATAGCCTGAGCGTCTAAACCAGAGGTTATGACTGTATAAAGTGCAGTGAGCGTTCCCCAGGCCGCCCTGTGTAGACACAGGCTAGGCTGTGTCACAGCGCTTTAACCCATCCTGGGCGGGAACGCCGTTTGGTGTTGTGAGTATTATGTTATACTATAGTGTAGCTATTAAAAAGAATAGCACTCGGTGCCGCACTATGAGCTTGTAGATCTGCTATTTCTTTTTTAATCGTGAAAATGTGGCTCAAATCTTTGAATGTATAATATTCTTTCGGAGCGAACGTTTTTTAACTCAAATCTTTGCTTCTGGGGGTTCACTGGAACAACATATTTTCAGATGAGGGTTGGTGGCCAATTAAATATAAAGATACATCTGGGGCTCCTTGACATCAAATAGTTTGAGAACCACCAACATGGAAACATGGGTTTTTTCAGAAAACTGTCGGGATTCTAGAAGGCATTTGTAGAATCGTCCTCAGGTCTAAATGGGTTAAATTCACTGAATTCCAATGCTGACTGCATGCTGCTCTGGGACTCACCTCCTCTCTACTCTCCACACATCCCAGGGAGAACAACGTGAGGGTGGCTGGGTGTGTACGTACGTACCGTATGTGTTTGGTTGTACGGCTATGTCCGTTGAGAGTTCATACGGTAATGGGGAATACGGCACATTTGATCTTTGCTTCTATTACAGTGACCTAGAAATGCATCTGAAAGCATGAGCAATGTTTTATTCAACCGGAGAGTACGTACGTGGACATTGTAGGTCCCGTGGGTTCATGAATATGAAATATTTATACGACTCTCTGCGGGTGGATCTTTTCTATACTTAAAATCAGATCTCAATGATGCTCTTTACAATAATGTCTAAAGGTTTTTTTTTAGAGAGTTAACACCATCCATTAATAAAATGTGCCCATCATTTATAGCGCCCGGACCACTTTTACCAGGGGACCGGAAGTTGTTGTGAATGTCTGTGTAGCAGCTAACAATAGCCACAACACTCTAGAGTCGATCGACAACAACGGGAGGTAAGAATAAATCTATCGCGACTAGCGAATGGACCGCGGAGCGCCGTCTAACACAGGATCTTTTTTCATAATTAGACGGGATGATTTAGATTGCGAGTTATGAACGTTTTAAGATTTTCGTTTTCGTCCGCTAAACAGGCAGGGAACATTTTCGATGACGTGTCACTGTTGTGCAACACCGAGGATTGGGCAACAAGCGCTCCTAGGCTGTGGAGCGATGCGACCGGTTTTGATATCATTAATCTCCGTCCTATTTATCAATCTCCGTCTCGGGCAACTGACCGTGAACTTGAACTTGACGGTGATCTCCGCCTGGGGCCCTTAAACTGTTAAGGGCCCTCAGCAGTGCTTCGTGATGATATGTGATGTGAAACACATCTCTCTCAATACTTTGCAACCACTTCCAGTGACTGAATGAATGAGCTGAACGGTCCCTCATTATGTTCAGATACACGTAGCCACGTCTGATGTTCAGTTCATGAATGAACTCACATCAGGTTATTAGGTTACAACAAGCCCTGCATAGACATGTTTTAGTTTAGTTTATTTCGAACCTTTCACATGTATAACAATACATAATACAGACACTCGAGTGGCCCGAAAAGGTGTAGGCTGAAACTAAAAGCTTATAATTGCCTGCCCTACATCATGATGAAGAGACTATGAGGCACACTTCATTTTCTATGTAGAGGAATAACTCATCTATCAGTCGTTGCATGATTAGTCCATTTTGGGCGGGAACCCCTTTTGGTGTTTCAAGCATTATGTTATAGGCCTACTTTAGCTATTGAAAAATAGCAGATCTACAAGTTCATAGCGCGGCACCGATTTTTTGAAAAATTGTGAAAATATCAAAATCGATCTTTGAATATATATTGTTACAGAGTTACGTTTGAGTTTGTAACTCAAATCTTTGCTTCTGAGGGGTTCCTGGAACAACATATTTTCAGATGGGGGTCGGTGGCCAAATACAGATAATTTTTGGGGTCCTTGACATGAAATATTGAGAACCACGGATATAGAAACATAGGTATTTCAGTCATGATTTAGAAGACATTTTTTAAATTTCGACGTCAGGCCTAAATGGATTAGACTCTGGAGAAGTACAAAGACCTCCTTGACCAGCTCCGAAATGAAGAGGTGGTCAAGGAGGATTGCTTCTCACCCTCAGGCGTCACTCTGGTACGACTACCGCTTGTGCTGCTGAACAATGGTGAGCTCAAACGTGGCTTCATTTTAATTAAAAAAGGGAAAGGTTGGATGAAAATCAGCTTATATCAGGTGTCCACAGCAGGGGAAGATAGCCTTTTAAACTGTTTTTAACCCATTTCGGCCTGACGTCGACATTTCAAAAAATGACTTCCACAAATCATTTTCTGGAATACCTCATGTTTCTGTATCAGTGGTGCTCCATATATTTCATGTCAAGGACCCCCAAATATATATGTAATTGGCCACCGACTCCCATCTGATATGATATGTTGTTCCAGGGACCTCCCAGAAGCAAAGATTTTAGTTAAAAACGCTCTGAAAGAATATACGATTTGCCCACATTTTCACGATTTTTCAAAAATAGCAGACCTACAAGCTCGTAGCGCGGCACTCGGTGAGCTTGTAGATCTGCTATTTTTCAATAGCTAAAGTATAACATAATGCTTAAAACACCAAAAGGGGTTCCCGCCCAGAATGAGTTAATGAAATAATATCAGTCAGGGCCCTGAGGTGTGGGTGTATGGATGTATGCCAAGGTGGCGGGCGCGTGCACTGCAGCCTCCTCGTGCACATCACGTGCATTGGCACACACACGCAGCATTATTGCCTGAGTGTGTCTCGTGTGTCTAAGCAGTTTATGGCCTTGTGCTCAGCTGTGCGACAGAACATAGGACTGATCTGGGATCAGTTCATGGCCTTGTGCTCAGCTGTGCGACAGAACATAGGACTGATCTGGGATCAGTTCATGTCCTTGTGCTGCTCAGCTGTGCGACAGAACATATGACTGATCTGGGATCAGTTCATGGCATTGTGCTCAGCTGTGCGACAGAACATAGGACTGATCTGGGATCAGTTCATGGCATTGTGCTCAGCTGTGCGACAGAACATAGGACTGATCTGGGATCAGTTCATGGCCTTGTGCTCTAGCTGTGCGACAGAACACAGGACTGATCTGGGATCAGTTCATGGCCTTGTGCTCAGCTGTGTGACAGAACACAGGACTGATCTGGGATCAGTTTATGGCCTTGTTGCTCAGCTGTGCGACAGAACATAGGGCTGATCTGGGTTCAGTTTATGGCCTTGTGCTGCTCAGCTGTGTGACAGAACACAGGACTGATCTGGGATCAGTTTATGGCCTTGTTGCTCAGCTGTGCGACAGAACACAGGACTGATCTGGGATCAGTTTATGGCCTTGTGCTGCTCAGCTGTGCGACAGAACATAGGACTGATCTGGGATCAGTTTATGGCCTTGTTGCTCAGCTGTGCGACAGAACACAGGACTGATCTGGGATCAGTTTATGGCCTTGTGCTGCTCAGCTGTGCGACAGAACATAGGACTGATCTGGGATCAGTTTATGGCCTTGTTGCTCAGCTTTGCGACAGAACACAGGACTGATCTGGGATCATCATTCCGGACAGCCTTATGAGGCTAATGTCGTCCATCATCATGACTGAACTGATCCATTTACAGCACCACTCCCAGGGGCTGTCATGGTTTCCCTGTGTAAGCATATCCAGGCCATATGATGCATGCAGCAAGAAGGGTTTATTTTCCCCCTGGTCTCCATGCATCACCGTAGTTAATGGTTGACGTGCCGATCCATTGTCATTTAATTTCTGGGAAGTGGGCTAGTCCAGGGGTTCTCAACGTTTTTGGCCGGGGACCCCCGGAAATGCTTTGGCAATGTCTCGGGACCCCCGCCCCGCCCCCTCCCGACCTCCAATATAAATTGACTGCTACAATAACCTTAAACCATTTTGGGCGGGAACCCCTTTTGGTGTTTTAAGCATTGTTATAATTTAGCTATTGAAAAATAGCAGATCTACAAGCTCATAGCGCGCCACCGAGTGGCGCGCTACGAGCTTGTAGGTCTGCTATTTTTGAAAAATCGTGAAAAAAAAATTAAAAAAAAAAATTGTTTTTATTTTTTTTTTCTTTGAAAATAATTTGGGGACCCCCTAAAATAATTTGGCGACCCCCCGAGGGGTCGCGACCCATGGGTTGAGAACCCCTGGGCTAGTCCATGTTGTTTCTCTTAACCCGTTTAGGCCTGACAAAAAAATGTCTTCTGAATCCTGACAGTTTTCAGAAAACAGAACATGTCAGTGGTGCTCAACCGTTTTCATCTCAAGGACCCCCAGAATTATCTCTATTTGGCCGCCAACCCCCATCTGAAAATATGTTGCTCCAGGGACCTCTCCAGAAGCTACTATTTGAGTTTAAATCGTTTGCTGACATTGTTCTACATTTAATGTGTGAAATCATCTCATTCAGTAGTCATTCACTTGGAAAAGAGTGTAGGCTATGTATTGATTGATTGAATACTTCATTAACAGGCTTTGGGCCAAGGCTTGTTTCCATTGTGGTCCTCTGTATAATATCGGAATCGGTCAGAGTCAGTATCGGCAGATAATGACCCTGCAAATAATCGAAGGTCGGTCATGATTTCATAATCGATCGTGCACCCTATATTGAACTGATGTAGACCTAGAGCTGGTCGGTTCAAGACCAGATAATAGGCCTATCTCACAGCCCGCTTTCCACGCCCACTTCCGGTAAATAGTGGTGTCTTTAACATGAGCATTTACACGTTTTTTTCTCTGGAGAATCTAAGTACATTTTCTAATGTAAAAATGTGACAGACCAATATTATTATGAAGCAAACAAGATGGTAAATCAGGTCGAACAGATAGAACTTACCTTGAGAAAACAAAAGTTGTAGACTTCTTAAATTACCTCTGTTAACATGTAGTGTCTATGGAGTGACGTCACGCTATCACCACTAACCCCGAAAGGGGGCGTATTTAGGGGGGCGGGGAAATTCTGTGAGATAGGCTTATTGAGTGTCTGTCACAATGTTAACCCATTTAGACCATGTAGATAATTCTACAAATGCCTTCTAAATCCTGACTGAGCGTTCTCTGTTGTTTCTGCTGTTTAGACTGAGCGTTCTCTGCTGTTTAGACTGAGCGTTCTCTGCTGTTTAGACTGAGCGTTCTCTGCTGTTTAGACTGAGCGTTCTCTGTTGTTTAGACTGAGTGTTCTCTGCTGTTTAGACTGAGCGTTCTCTGCTGTTTAGACTGAGCGTTCTCTGCTGTTTAGACTGAGCGTTCTCTGCTGTTTAGACTGAGCGTTCTCTGCTGTTTAGACTGAGCGTTCTCTGCTGTTTAGACTGAGCGTTCTCTGCTGTTTAGACTGAGCGTTCTCTGCTGTTTAGACTGAGCGTTCTCTGCTGTTTCTGCTGTTTAGACTGAGCGTTCTCTGCTGTTTAGACTGAGCGTTCTCTGCTGTTTAGACTGAGCGTTCTCTGTTGTTTCTGCTGTTTAGACTGAGCGTTCTCTGTTGTTTCTGCTGTTTAGACTGAGCGTTCTCTGCTGTTTAGACTGAGCGTTCTCTGCTGTTTAGACTGATCGTTCTCTGCTGTTTCTGCTGTTTAGACTGAGCGTTCTCTGCTGTTTAGACTGAGCGTTCTCTGCTGTTTAGACTGAGCGTTCTCTGCTGTTTAGACTGAGCGTTCTCTGCTGTTTAGACTGAGCGTTCTCTGCTGTTTAGACTGAGCATTCTCTGCTGTTTAGACTGAGCGTTCTCTGCTGTTTAGACTGAGCATTCTCTGCTGTTTAGACTGAGCGTTCTCTGCTGTTTAGACTGAGCGTTCTCTGCTGTTTAGACTGAGCGTTCTCTGCTGTTTAGACTGAGCGTTCTCTGCTGTTTAGACTGAGCGTTCTCTGTTGTTTCTGCTGTTTAGACTGAGCGTTCTCTGCTGTTTAGACTGAGCGTTCTCTGTTGTTTCTGCTGTTTAGACTGAGCGTTCTCTGCTGTTTAGACTGAGCGTTCTCTGCTGTTTAGACTGAGCGTTCTCTGCTGTTTAGACTGAGCGTTCTCTGCTGTTTAGACTGAGCGTTCTCTGCTGTTTAGACTGAGCGTTCTCTCCTGTTTCTGCTTGTCGCAGGTTTGATGCAACGCGGCGCGTTGAGGAGGAGGAGGAGGTGACAAATGACATCACAGTAGCTGCCAAGTACCAGGTATGTTCCCTTCTGCTCTGTCGCTCGTTTAATAGTCCTCACTGGTGACTCACACCCGACTGACTGACACCTACTACAAAGTGTCTGGATACTTGTCTTTCATTTACCTCTCTCTCTCTTCTCTCTCTGTCTCTCTCTCTCTCTCTCTCTCTTCTCTCTCTGTCTCTCTATCTCTGTCTCTCTCTCTCTCACTCTCACTCTCTGTCTCACACTAACGCGCACGCACGCGCACACACACACACACACACACACACACACACACACACACACACACACACACACACACACACACACACACACACACACACACACACACACAGACACACAGACACACAGACAGACACACACACGCATACACACACACACACGCACGCACGTGTCTGCTCAGTGGCAGTGCAATCAAGTCACCTGTGATTCTGGCTCTGTTCCACGGTATGATATCATGACCCATGTGTTTAAGTGCGGGTGGCATTTTAAAGGCTGCTCTGGTGTGTGTGTGTGTGTGTGTGTGTGTGTGTGTGTGTGTGTGTGTGTGTGTGTGTGTGTGTGTGTTGAGGTGATGACAGGTCGTCTGTGTGGAATTCAGTGGGCTTTTCCTGGATTATCGCACGCACGCACACTCTGTGCCGCGCTATAAGCTTGTAGATCTGCTGTTTTTCAACGGCTAATAAAATTATGGTTAAATTGGTTAAACGCTAAAGCGACAAGGATGCTTAATGGGTTAACCACTTCAAAACCGCCGACCAGGGGTCACCCAGGGGTCACCCAGGGGTCACCCAGGGGTCATCCAGGGGTCATCCAGGGGTCGTCTCCATGCTGGCTTGTGGTGGACATACAAGTGACCCTTAAATCGCCAGGTGTGTAACTCTTTTTTTTATATGACAGATGCGACTCGTTGACACTTATAGATCAGCTGTTTCCACCAGACGCAGCTGTGGCGCTGCGGCGGTGGCTCAGGGGTAGAGTGGCTGGATGGGAACCGCAAGGTTGCCAGTCCGAACCCTGTGGGCTCTTCCAGAGTTAGTGTCGAAGTGTCCTTGAGCAAGACTCTGAACCCCTAATTGCTCCTGATGTGCTGGTTGGTGCCTTGCATGGTTTCCTCCACCATCGGTGTGTGAATGTGTGTGTGAATGGGTGAATGTAATGCACAATCTATGTAAAGTGCCTTGGATAAAGGCGCTATATAAATGCACCATTTACCATTTACGGCAAACTATAAAATTGGCTTCAAGACAAGTGTTATCACCTGTGTCTGTTGATCAACGTTTGCCTGTTATCTCTCCTAATGGTACCAACATCAATACAGCATGGAATTGTAGACAAAATCGTAACCAATTACAGCGAGAAATGTCATCAAAATATGGTGGTCCATATGACTCAAACATGCCACATAAATCATGGGCCTTGGGGACCACTGTCAGGAGATATAAAGAAATAAAAGAATAACACGGCGCTATAATTTATACTGGCTAAAAAGACAAGTACCGCACAGTGACAATAAAGAAGACATATTTCTGGGGGCACGGTGGCACAGTCGGTAGTGCTGTCGCCTCACAGCTAGAAGGTCCTGGGTTCGATTCCCGCTGGGGACGCTGTGGGCGCTGGCGGCGTGTCCTCTCCTCCGTGTCATCAGTGCCCATACCCGAGGCGGGGTTGGCAAAAGGGCCTTTCTGTGTGGAGTTTGCATGTTCTCCCCGTGTCCCCTAGGCCCTAGGGTAGGTACCCTCACAAAAACATGCAGTAATCCTGGTCTCTAAACTGCCTCCCCCTGGCCAGCCGGGGTGCCTGATGGAGGGGAAAGGAATAGCGTGACTGGTTGGAATAGCGTGTTCCTTCCACGCGCTACATCCAACCAGGGAAACTCCCCCCTGTCAGGTGTAAAGGAGCAAATTGGACACTCATGCATGAAGGAAGCATGAGTTCAAGTCCGTTGCTCTCCCCAGGTTGGCGGAGGGTGTGTAGAGCCCAGGATCACATTAGATAATTGACACAGGGGTGAAAAATGGGTTACAAAATCGTGGGATAAAAAAAAGAAAAATACGACATATTTCTGTGTTGTATCACAGTTTGCCTAACGGCCATTGTGAAAGTTGCCATAGCGTGAAGTACTGCATTCTGTAGTTATGTGTGATTGTTGCAACCCCGCCTACCTCAGGGTCTGCAGATGGAAATTAGGTTCGTTCCGTAGCTAACCCGCATTGTTTT
>NW_027637621.1:0-12500 GCF_951216825.1 Electrona antarctica
TGTGCATGGTGACACTGATGGGTGGCGTGCTGCCACTGCCACTGGCACTTCCAAAAAAATACTGTACACAGGCTTATAAAAACACGATACCACATGGATCCTGCGCGTCTGTAATTGCGTTGCATTTCGTCGCTGCCGGCTATTTTCACTGCTTTTTGGGGTAGCGTATGATGATGTAGGGCATTTGTTTACGGAAAAAACAAAAACATGAAGAAAAAATGACACACACAACACTCTATATGTAAAGCACGTAAGATTAAAAATGCATTTTTTTGTGCCTTTGGGGGAAAAACAATAAAACAAATCTTCCATTTCGTTGAGAATGACTGATAGGGGATTAGAGAGCATAACACTATCTCTCTCTCTCTCTCTCTCTCTCTCTCTCTCTCTCTCTCTCTCTCTCTCTCTCTCTCTCTCTCTTCTCTCTCTCTCTCTCTCTCTCTCTCTCTTCTCTCTCTCTTTTCCAAGAGTGTGCATAGTCATTAGATTGTAATGTAGACAAAAAAAATAAAGAAATCAGACTTTTGTGCCAGAGTTTGTGTGTTAGAGTGTGTGTGTGTGTGTGTGTGTGTGTGTGTGTGTGTGTGTGTGTGTGTGTGTGTGTGTGTGTGTGTGTGTGTGTGTGTGTGCGCGTGTGCGTGTGTGCGCGTGTGCGTGTGTGCGCGTGTGCGTGCGTGCGTGTGCACTGCAGGCAGTAGGCCAGCTGTGTTGCGTTCAATAAAGCGTGTGTAATGAGCACACATTGCCACATTGCCACAGAGCAGCATGAGACGTACGTGCTCTGATCGTTCTGAATCTGAACTCAACTCAACTCTTATTCCAGGATGTGTCCAAAGGACAAGACAACACAACACAACACAACACAACACTCCCGGTTGCGTATATCGGTTGATACAGAGTACCGATCCGGGACTGTCTAGGTATAGGTTCTTTGAGATGGTTCCGAAAGGACAAATTGTGTACAAATTGACTATTTGATTCCAATTGTACACTCTCAGAGTTAGAAGTGCAACATCAGCTGAGGCAAAATACATATACATACACACTGTATAACCAGTAAGACGCCCTGTATATGGAGGCGTGATGTCACGAGGCGTGACCATATATGGCGTGGGTGACTAACGGACAGGAGATGCAGGTTTTGATAGTAAATGCGACCTGTGGTCGCAATAATTGGATTTATTGCACTATTTAGTTGAGCTTGGCATTGTACAGTATATATATTGGTTGGTTCGTCAGCTTTGTATAAATGCTGGACACCAAGAGTCTGTTTTTACTGGAAACAGTCTGTTGTTGGGTTCATGGACTGTGTTTTGATTCTGTTTGCGTGGCAGTCAATGTTTTGACGCTGCCATCTGCTGCTACTGTGTGTGTGTGTGTGCGTGTGCGTGTGCGTGTGCGCGTGTGCGCGTGCGCGCGTGCGTGCGTGCGTGCGTGCGTGCGTGCGCGCGTGGGTCAGAATTATAGTATGTTACTCATTGGTTCTATCAGGACACTTACCCAACAGCATTCCCTTGTGCAACACACACACACGCACGCAAGCACACACACACACACACACACACACACACACACACACACACACACACACACACACACACACACACACACACACACACACACACACACACACGCCCTCCATTTCCCAGAAGCTGATGTTACCATACATTATCATGTCAAGTTCACTTAGAGGGAGATGGTTAAGGAGCCTTAATGCACAGCTGAAGTGGAGATGACACTTCAAACACACTGATCTATGAAGCTGTAATCATGAGCCAGATTGATATCTCTATCATATCATGAGCAGAATTGGTATTAGTCCTCAGTGGGATAACATCAGGAAACCTCATATTAGGTTCAAAACGGTGGCTTTTCAGGATTCAAATTTAAATGTAGCAAAAGTAGCAGATCTACAAGCTCCAAACGTGCTGTTTTGTGCTGCGTTTTGAGCTTGTGGATCTGCTACTTTTGGTGCTTCTATGTGACGCTGTAGTGTGTAGGTCGTTAAGTGTGCGCTCTCTCTGTCTTTCTCTCGCTATCGCACATCATGCGTTATATTTCATAAACGCATGCACGCACGCACACACACACGCACATACTGTAAACACACACTCTTGGGGTGCACAGAGGACATGCACTCAGTAAAATCTCTTCCTGTCCGGACTCCCTGTATTTATATGTGTGTGGACAGTCTAATGTGATTACATTTTAACACACACACACACACACACATCCGCGCACACACACACCATTACTGCCCGAGGATCCATGTTACTTGGGTTGACCTGTGGAGTTTTACCGCCAGATGTCTCCAGCTGGCATCGCTGGAGACATCTGTTATTTCCTTGTGTGTGTGTGTGTGCATGCGTGCGTGCATGCGTGCATGGACGACGCGTGTGTGCATGCACACTCTGAGCTTTATTGGAGGAGATGAACAATAACACACAGTGTTGGCTGATGTCTTATTGCTTTTGTCTCATATCAACTGTTCTTTCATCACTCTGTCCCCCCTCCCTCTCTCTGTCTGTCTGTCTGTATGTCTGTCTGTCTGTCTGTCTCTCTCTCTTTCTCTCTCTCTCTCTCTCTCTCTCTCTCTCTCTCTCTCTCTCTCTCTCTCTCTCTCTCTCTCTCTCTCTCTCTCTGCTCAGATTGTTTTATGAACGTAAATGTTTGTTCCGAGGTGAACGTCAAGGGAGTCTCACCTCAGGATGTGCGTGCGTGTGCGTGTGTGTGTGTGTGTGGGTGTTAGTGCGTGTGTGTGGTCAGTTAGAGTGTGTGTGTGCGTGCGTGCGTGTGTGTCCCATGGTAGGCCTCCATAACGTGTCTGATCATGTACAGTTTGGAACAACACAGAACTGTTCCATCACTGCGTCTCTGGAACATCCAGGCACGTGAGGGACAGATGCACCTCCAAATATGTCTCCATTGGTCCGAGTCCGACACATTATCACCGGACTCTCTCTCTCTCTCTTCCCGGTGTTTCACCCGCATGCAGGTGGACGTGGGTTTGGAGGTTAGGTTTAGGCACAGTGTCTTTGTGAGGTTAAAGGTCAGGGTCTAGGCGCCACGCCAAAGGAAGAGGGAGTCCCCAGCCAAAACAGCCAGTCTTTTTTTCTCTGTTTGTTTACAGTTCATTACATCATGGAATCTCCCTTTCCCCAGAGAGAGAGAGAGAGGATTCCATGGAGCAGTGCCCTGTAGGCCAGGTGTAGCTAATCAGTGCTGAGGTGTAAAGCTGCTCTTAATGGTGAGCCCGATCTCACCCAATCACGGTGAAATAGCACGGATTGGCAATTCCGTACATATACACACCTAGAAAACCCCAAAATCTACTACAGTTTTGACTGCAACGGAGGCGTGGCGTTCACTAATATTGTACGTACGGAATTGCCAATCCGTGCTTGGGTGAGATCGGGTTTGCCATTATTTACAATTCTGTGCTATTGGGTTACAACTCGGACAGGGCTGAGTCGGCTCTACCGAAGTTCGCAACGTTCGAAGGGCCAACTCGCTCGCTTTAGCGCGCTCGGTGGTGCCTCACGTGGCTCAAGTTGGATAGAGACGGCGCCCCTCCGTCACGGCCTATGGGGAGGATTTCTGTGTAATATGTACAGATTTGGGGTTTTTCTAGGCGTGTATGTATGGAAATGGAAATCCGTGCTCTTTCACCGTGTTTGGGTGAGACCGGGTTGTAATGGTACACCTCAGGAATGGCTGTGCCCGGTTCACCCTGGATTCGTCTATAGGGGCAAGCACACACACACACACACACACACACACACACACACACACACACACACACACACACACACACACGCACACTTCCTGGAATGAACCACTTGAAACCTATAGCATCCTTTTTCTGGGGTGAACGTTCGCCGAAATGAGTCGATCCACAAGCTCAACAGTGGTTGAGGCATTGTGAGCTCATAGATCTCCTATTTTCGGCAAAGACGTTTGTTCGTGTGGATGGGGTAAAAAGGAGCAAACCTTAGTTGTAGCCCTTGAGGACACGGCCATCTAAGTATAAGGTCTATGCGTTAATTTGTTGAAAATTTAATTTGTTGTGTGTGTGCGTGCGTGCCCGTGGAGACAATGTTAAATGTGATCAACTCCGATTGCAAAAGCTGTCAGAGCCCACGGATCTGATAATGACTTCATTAGCCGAGTGCCGTTTCCAAACTAGTAGTTGCTCCATCACCTCCCTCCGGGTCCGCAGCTCGCCTTCCTCTTGTCAGAGGTGGTGATGATGATGATGATGTCGCCGCTGTCTCCTCCTCCGCTATCTCTGAGTGGTTTGGAACAGCGGAGGGCTCCCCGGAGATCAATTAAGTAAAGTTTTGAGACGGGAGGGAGCCCGCAGAGGAGACTTGTCTTAGAGGTTCACGGTCTGATGCGTCGCCACACCATGCACCACACACACGCTGGCTCCACTTAATTAGGGCCAAAAATATCTACCAACATTTCCAAGCAAAGAAAGAAGCTCACCCACGTCTATTCTAACACACACAGAGAGAGAGAGAGAGAGAGAGACCCTTCTGGCAAACAGACACAGTCCTATAGACCAGCTGTAGCTCGCTCATGAATCGCACACGCCAAAAACACACACACACACACACACACACACACACACACACACACACACACACACACACACACACACACACACACACAGTAGGCTATATCATCTCTTGTCGGGTGGAAAACTCATGTGTCCAAAACGGCAAAAGTATAGCAGGTCTACCTAACCCACGTGGAGCCAGGGATCGAACCCGCGTTCCCAGCAAAATGTGTCAACACAGCATCACAATCATAGACCTGATTCTACAAATGTCTTCTAAATCCTGGACAGTTTTCTGAAAAACGCATGTTTCTGTCAGTGGTGCTCCACCTTTTTCATGTCAAGGAACCCAAAGATTATATGAATTTGGCCGCTGACCCCCATCTGAAAATATTTTTTTCAGGGACCCCCCCAGAAGCAACGTTTTGAGTTAAAAACGTTCTGAAAGAATTTAAAGTCAAAGATTTCACGATTTATCAAAAAATAGCAGATCTACAAGCTCGTAGCTGCTTTACATCTGATATTTTTGAAATCTTGAAAGTATTGGGAATTGTATAACACCGTTCTGGGGGGTCCCCGGCACAACACATTTTCAGATGGGCGTCTGTGGCCAAATACATATCAATTTAGGGGTCCTTGAAATGGAAAAGTTTGAGAACCATGCACTGGTTTCACAGTATATGCATTTCTGTGCTTTTATTCTCTAGGGTTCATACATGATACACCTCATTTTTCTCTCTCTCTGTGTGCGTGTACACGTGTGTGTGTGTGTGTAACTGTGTGCACACGTGCATGTATAACTACCTCCTTCCATCATCACTGCACCAGCCCACATATAGGCTTCAGTCAGTGGGTGTTACACACATTATGTGTGCCCCCGTGCCGGAGCAGGTGGAAAACTCCAACTCCCAGCAGGCACCTATGCCCTCGTGACCCCACCCCCACAGAGGCTGCATGAGCAGCAGCTCACCTGCTGCCTCAACTCTGAAACTAAAATGTGAATGGCTCTCTCCGTGCACGCACGCACGCGCACACACACACACGCACACACGCACGCACACACAAGCAACAGAGCTCTCTGATGGCATGTCGGTCTGTGTGGTGGAGTATAGGCTATGTTAATGCTTAATGGAACTAGTACAGTGCACTGTGTGGAGGTGGTCTTCTAGAGTAGACCCGTTTGTGGCTCACGACACGGGCCATTTTTTACACACACACACACACACACACACACACACACACACACACACAAATCTTCTCTGCGACAAAATGTCTTCAGGTGGCGTTCCTAATATCATTTGGTTCTTGCCATGCAGATTGAGAACCACTGGTTTAATAGTCGGAACAGTCCCGCATTTAATTTCCCTGTCATAATCACACACACACACACACACACACACACACACACACACACACACACACACACACACACACACACACACACACACACACTTGGGGATGGACATATGATATGTGTTTTCATCATCCATAGTAATATTCTCCTCGTAAACGGAGGATATGTGATTATTAAAACATGAATAGACTGACTATAACCTTGAGTGGCTGACTCTGACACTCCTTTCTTGCTCTTTTTCTCACCGTTGCCTAGCAGCAGTAGTGCCTTGTCGTGTGTGTGTGTGTGTGTGTGTGTGTGTGTGTGTGTGTGTGTGTGTGTGTGTGTGTGTGTGTGTGTGTGTGTGTGTGTGTGTGTGTGTGTGTGTGTGTGTGTGTGTGTGTGTGTGTGTGTGTGTGTGTGTGTGTGTGTGTTGTAACTGTACCGTTTTTCACTCCATTGAATATATCATATTGTCTGTCTGATGGAAACCTCATATGTCCAAAGCTGTTACTTTCCAGGATTCAAACGTATAGCAGATCTACAAGCTTGAAAAGCGTCGTTTCGAGCTTGCCGATTCTGTTCCTTTTGATTCCTTTGTGTGACTCTTATCTGTAGTATATGATTAATTCATCTCATCATTAATTTACGAAAAAAAACCAAGAAAAGTTAATGGAGATAAGAGGTTTACTTTATACTACAGAACTTGCTGCATGGCAACAGTTCATGGACCCACCATTCATATAGTGCACGTGAACCAATGTAGGGTATGAATGTACAGTATGTGCATTTTGCACGTGCACAAAGGCTTACATACAATGAGGCCGTGTCCACCAAAGCGTTTCTTCCCAAAGCTGAAAACTCCACGCTTGGGTAAATAATTGCTTCCAAGAGCCTGAGTTGAAAGGATTTCATAATATTATATATCCTTGTTGCTGTCGGGCGGAAACCTCTTATCTCCATGTTTTAACTTTAAGTGTTTCTCCCTAAAACTAACACCCTTCTTTTTTTTTAATAATATTTTGATTTTTTATGTTTTCACATAAAGATGAATCATAAATGTATACAGATAAAGTGAGACAAACTACCCTTCTTGATTTGTCGATATGCTATTTTTGATGCTTTGGTGTGATGCTGTATACAGCTGTATACAGCATCACACCAAAGCATCAAAAATAGCATATCGACATTTGGAAAAGCGTTGTGAGCTTTAACCCCTTCAGGGCAGGAACCCCTTTTGGTGTTTTAAGCATTATGTTTTACTTTAGCTATTGAAAAATAGCAGATATACAAGCGAGTGCTGCACCACAAGCTTGTAGATCTGCTTTCTTTTTTTTTTTATCGTAAAAATGTAGCACAAATCATTGGATTTATATTCTTTCAGAACTAACTCAAATCTTCGCTTCTGGGAGGGTCCCTGGAACAACATATTTTCAGATGGGGGTCGGTAGCCAATTACATAGCCCATCATGTTTGGGGTCCTTGACATGAAATATTGAGCACCACTGATGAAGAAACACAGGTTTTTAGAAGACATTTTTTCTTCCAGGCCTAAATGGCTTTAGGAGCGTGACACTGCCTGAAATGACACGTCTCTTGGATCTCTTAATCGCTAGTCCCTCCTTATCGTTTATATTTGTTGATAACATTGTGAATATATTCAGTCACAGTTTTAGTCATCGTATAGCTTAGTATCATGCATGAATGAATGAATGCATGAATGAATGAATGGATGGATGGATGGATGGATGGATGGATGGATGGATGGATGGATGGATGGATGGATGGATGAATGAATGCATTAATTTGGTGATAAAAGGAAAGAGCATGCATCAGCACTTCCGAACATACCCGACAAAACATCACAGAGGATAAAAAAAAAACACAATTAAGTCCTGAGGCTTATATTTCCATTGTGGTCCAGTGGAAAAAAAACGACACTCTTTGAAAATAAATGTGTCATAGCTTTATAGTAGACGGAAATGAACACTGCGTCCGACCCAATGGTGAAAAAAAGCACCCGATGGTGAAGGACAATCGTGTTGCTCACTCTATCTGGAAGCTTTTGGCACGTTAAGTCACGTAAATGCCTGCCCGCCAGGTGGGCTGTTTCCTGCCTGCCTGGCGCTGTGTCTGTTTCTAGCCCATCCATCAGTCTGTCTGAAGACACAGGAGCACCTGTCCATGGACCACCAGGAACAGGTGGCCCACCAGGAGAGAAGTGCTGAGTCATACGCATCCACGCGTTGCGCGCACACACACACACACACACACACACACACAGAGGCACACGTGCGTGTATACACACACACACGGCCACGTATACGCACACGCCCGCGGGCCACACTCACACAATAGAGAAGAATTGTAATGAGCCGCGACTCGTTTAATTGTAGTGTTTTGTTGTCTTGCCGAGCACGCAGAGCGTAATGTTCTGCACATTTCCACAGCAGGTTGTCGAGTCCTATTTGATTGATTGAATGAATACTGTATTAGACAGAAATGTAAACTGTAGAGTATACAGTCAAACACTTGGTCTAAAAGGGTTAGCGCCAAACTGACCGACTGTGTATTTACGCAGTCTCTCCAGACAGACTGTTCACTCGCATTTTCCTTTATCTTTCGATGATGGTCTTCTCAGACTGACATTTACTGTATGTGACTCAACATGAACATGAATGAGACTGTGGGTGGGTGTGCGTGCGTGCGTGCGTGCGTGCGTGCGTGCGTGCGTGCGTGCGTGCGTGTGTAGAGCTCTGTCCTATGAAGAGCAATACCAACAGTAACAGTATCTTCCTCCATAGTCTGTCCCCCCAGCCCCTCTCTCTCTCTCTCTCTCTCTCTCTCTCTCTCTCTCTGCTCTTCCCCTCCTCCTCTCACTTCCTGACACGTTCCTCCTTTCACTCTTTAGATCGTTCCTTCCTCTCCCCGCCTCCTCCTCCCTTCATTCATGCAGTCTCTTTCTTATACCACCACTACCTACTCTCTCTCTCTCTCTCTCTCTCTCTCTCTCTCTCTCTCTCTCTCTCTCTCTCTCTCTCTCTCTCTCTCTCTCTCTCTCTCTCTCTCTCTCTCTCTCTCTCTCTCTCTCTCTGTGTTTCTATGTATCTTTACCCAGTCACGGCTGCCAACAATTAGAACACATTACTGCCAATTGTGCCACCTGCGGCCCCCCCTGAAAGGCAGGAACAGAGGCTGGTAGAGAGAGGGGCAGCGTGCCAGGGTGGTGGGTGGCTGGTGAGGAGGGTGGGTGGGGGGTGGGGTGCTGGATACCGCCACAAAGCATGCTGGTTAATTACCAATAAGCACTGGTTTAATCAGAGGCTCCACTACCAGCACACTCTGTCGGGTGGAAGCCTCATTTTGTCCCCGAAACTGTTACTTTTCAGATTTCCCCCCAAAAGTAGTCGTTCTACAAGCTCAAAACGTGGCACATTTTGAGCTTGTAGGTCGGCTAGTTTTATTGTGCTACTTTTTCGCGACACTCTGGTACGAGTAGGGCATTGATTCATGAAGAAGAAAAAAAACGTGAATATGGAGACAGCGACGACATAGCTGCGAACGAGTGTGTGTGCGTGTGTGTGTGCGCGCACGCGTGTGTAAATTCTTGAATATTGAGCGGTAGGTATTGTGCAGGGTCATTGTGTGGTGTGTGTTGGTAGACTATTATTATGCCATCTGTATGGTGGCGTGTAGAGATTAACCTATGAGTGCGTGCGTGCGTGCGTGCGGGAGGGCCGGACGGCGTGTGTGTGCAGAGATTTTGCCAGGAGCCAAAAACAATTCACATCCACTCTACTCTGGAGAGAAGTCCTATCCTCATAACCTGGCCCTCACAACACACGCACGCACACACACACACACACACACACACACACACACACACACACACACACACACACACACACACACACACACACACACACACACACACACACACACCACTAGACTGGTGCCAAGGTAGTTTTAAAGTCTTACTAGCTCAGGCTGAAGGCTGCATCCTGTGTCCAGATGAGAATGTAATCCTCCATTGTGTCTTAAATGGATCAGCCTGGAGAGCTTATAGTGGCACACACGCATGAGCGCACGCACGCACACACACACACACACACACACACACACACACACACACACACACACACACACACACACATGCACGCGCAAAAGCACACACGCAGTGGATTTAGTGGTATTTTCCTATGGCAATTTTTCCAGTATATTGTAGCTTTCATTACTGTGTGCGTGTGTGCGTGCGTGCGTTTTTGGCATGTGCGATTTATGAGCGAGCTACAGCTGGTCTATAGGACTGTGTCTGTTTACCAGAAGGGGGTCTCTCTCTCTCTCTCTCTCTCGTGTGTGTCGTCAGCACACACATCTCCCTCCCCTATGAATAAATGATGGTGTGTCATACACACAACTTTGTCTTAAATCTAGCCTTTTCAAGTTCATTAATCACGCACGCACGCACGCACGCACGCACGCACGCACGCACGCACGCACGCACGCACACACACAGCCAGTGGATGGCAGATGGTTTTAGTTGTTCTGCAGACCTCAGTGACACTCACTGATTTACCCTCCTACCCTACATCCTTTACTTCTCTCTCTCTCTCTCTCTCTCTCTCTCTCTCTCTCTCTCTCTCTCTCTCTCTGTCTCAACACTACTGGTCATAGTTAGATCCCATTGGATTCTTCTCTCAGGGTACCTCTTGTCATATATGCATTGCTTCTAACTTTATATATAAGGATTACGTTCTCTCTCTCTCTCTCTCTCTCTCTCCCCCCTCTGGAGTCAGGAAGAGTAATTGCTCTGGGCTTCAGAGGGATGGAGGGATGGAGAGAGAGAGAGAGAGAGAGAGAGAGAGAGAGAGAGAGGAGAACAATGCAAGAGAAACGACAGGAAGAAAGAGAAAGCAAGACAGAATTAGAGGCACTGGCACAAGGCTTTGAGGTCATAAAACACACACACACACACACACACACACACACACACACACACACACACACACACACACACACACACACACACACACACACACACACACACACACACAGATCTATATCTGGGTGTTGCATACAGATTGTGTATTTATGTGTTTTAAAGTGGTGAGTCAGTGAGTGAAGATATTGGCAGTTTTAATGCAACTTAAAGGCAATCGCTATGGCTGCATTTACCAGATGACTCACACGGAATGAATGAGTAGATTATACTGAATGGACACGGGAATGAAAGAGGGAAGGAAGGGAGGGTGGTAATGATGCAAGAAAGCATTTCCCATTCGCCCTCCATCTAAAGTGTGTGTGTGTGTGCGTGCGTGCGTGTGCGTGTGTGGTGCGTGCGATTGCAAATACATTGGCAATCATGGAGTGGATGAGACCAATCGCAGAATATTTTTATTAGGCGATTTTCTCTCTTTTTATTCATTTTTTTTAAAAATCAGATACCTATACCTACAAGCGCGATATCAGAGAAAGCAGAGGAAAGCAAAGCAAGTAGAACAAACCATCCACCATAGCAGCTGTCTAAACAATGTTCTCTGATCTAAATAGCATCCTTAACGTTTTGTCAAGAATAAAACAAATCTAAATAAGAAAGCAACACGAGAACAAGTAACTACCCTGCTATGAAAGTACTACAGTAACCACACCGCGTTTTGAGCTTGCAGATCTGAAACCTTTGATGATTTTGGGTGACGCTGTAGTACGATCAATATACTCAACCAGTGGTCCAGGGACCACCAGTGGTCCTTGAGGTGGTTCCAAGTGGTCCCCCAGGTAAAAATGATGGAGAGTTGGTAACCAAATGGACCCTTATTAGATCTTTAACTCTTGAGAGTGTCAAATGATGCTCTCAAGAGTTAAATCATTGTTAAACATTTTCAAGAAGTCTACACAATTAGAGAATGTAGAAGAATTGTTATTTTGATCAACGTTTGCCTGTTATCTCTCCTACTGGTACCATGGAAGTGTGGACAAGGTCTTATCCAACGGCAACCGAATATTCTAGATTTTGGGTCTGAGAGGCTAAATCTCATCAACTGGTGGCCTGTGGCTCAAATGCAGAATGAATAATGGGCCTTGATGTGAAAATGGTTGAAAAGCATAGGGCATTAATCTAAGAAAAAGATAAGAGGTTTGTCCTCCGACAACGACCATATTAAATCAGTGGAAATATTGTCTGCGGTTAATACAGTTGTGTGGGTGTGGCACATACTACCCATAATGCAACATCAGACCACATCTCTCACCTTCAAACTCTTAAAAAGCCTTTTAAAAAAGATTCTGGGAAGTTTGACTATATAAACCATTAACCTAATGAACGGGCACAGTCCACGTCCATCCCCACAGACCTCCTTGTGAACCCCTAATGTAGTGCTAGTGTCTGTCTGAGAACTTTTCCGAAGATGACATATTGATCATCATCTCTTAAATCCATGAGGCCTAAAAAGCCATAAGTGCATCTGTGCTGACCATAATGGCCGCACGGCACTTAACCCATTTTGGGCGGAAACCCCTTTTGGCGTTAGCATTATTTTATGCTTTAGCTATTGAAAAATAGCAGATCTACAAGCTCATAGCGCGCCACCGAGTGGCGCGCTACGAGCT
>NW_027637620.1:0-1000 GCF_951216825.1 Electrona antarctica
CCCACCCTCTTCACTCTGAATTTGACTTGTTGCCATCGGGCAGGAGGCTTAGGGCAAAATTAGCAAAAAAGAAGGGTTACAAAACTTTGTTTGTGCCAACTGCTGTGGACATTTTAAATAAGAAAATGTTTAAATAGTCTAATCGCCACTGCTCATGATCACTGTTGTTATGTTAATGTGAATGCATTTTTATATAGTATCTTAATGCACCTGTGTATTTTTTGTAATGTTTTATTGTTGTAACTGACTGCCGGTGTGCCAAAGACAAATTTCCATTTTATGTAAATTTAATGGACAATAAAGTTTTCTTTATCTTTATCTTTATGACACACAGAAGACACAGGACACAATTGTGTCTTGCGTGTGTCTTAGGTGTGAATGAGGCCCAAGTAATCTTGACCTTTGGCTCTGTACTTGGTCAGCTCTTTTTCCCCTCTACAGTCCACACCAAACCTCTTATTTTCGGCTAAACGTTCCCAAGTGTTTAATGTAAGAAAAGAAGAAGAAAAAAAAGTTCATATCCCACAAGGAGACATTTGGAGAGACCCCCCTGTAGTAACTGGGAGGGGCCCCAGGGCGGGACCCCCTGTTGAAGACCCATGCAATATTACAGGTAAGATGTGATGCACAACTTGAACCACTTGACCGGATTACTACTAGCGTCTCTTCTGCTTTCTGTTACTGTGGGGAAAGCTTTCGCTGAAAAATAGCTGCTCGATCAGCTTGACAGCAGAGACACAGAATGCACTCTACCACAGAAGACTGCATGGAAGCAATAGAGAGAGAGACGGGTGAGTCAGTTGGCAGTCAGTCAGTCAGTGCAATAGAGAGAGAGACGGGTGAGTCAGTTGGCAGTCAGTCAGTCAGTGCAATAGAGAGAGACGACGGGTGAGTCAGTTGGCAGTCAGTCAGTCAGTGCAATAGAGAGAGAGATGGGTGAGTCAGTTGGCAGTCAGTCAGTCAGTGCAATAGAGAGAGAGAGATGGGTGAGTCAGTTGGC
>NW_027637619.1:0-10000 GCF_951216825.1 Electrona antarctica
TTCAAATCTACATGATTTGAATGTGCTGAATCAATTTCTGCCGTATGCCGAGGGGCCGCAATCTGCATTCAAAGATGTTCCTAGAAGCTTTGTCATTGGTCGAAAAAAACCCTGGTCGCAACTTAGAGTATGTATGAATAGAGACGGCACCGGATATCTCCTCACATCCACTAGAGGGCGATCTTCTATCCACTTGCATTAAGGTGGATATCTCCTCACATCCACTTGCATTAAGGTGGATATCAACTCACATCCACTTGCATTAAGGTGGATATCTCCTCACATCCACTTGCATTAAGGTGGATATCAACTGACATCCACTTGCATTAAGGTGGATATCTCCTCACATCCACTTGCATTAAGGTGGATATCTCCTCACATCCACTTGCATTAAGGTGGATATCTCCTCACATCCACTTGCATTAAGGTGGATATCTCCTCACATCCACTTGCATTAAGGTGGATATCTCCTCACATCCACTTGCATTAAGGTGGATATCTCCTCACATCCACTTGCATTGAGGTGGATATCTCCTCACATCCACTTGCATTGAGGTGGATATCTCCTCACATCCACTTGCATTGAGGTGGATATCTCCTCACATCCACTTGCATTAAGGTGGATATCTCCTCACATCCACTTGCATTAAGGTGGATATCTCCTCACATCCACTTGCATTAAGGTGGATATCTCCTCACATCCACTTGCATTAAGGTGGATATCTCCTCACATCCACTTGCATTAAGGTGGATATCTCCTCACATCCACTTGCATTGAGGTGGATATCTCCTCACATCCACTTGCATTGAGGTGGATATCTCCTCACATCCACTTGCATTAAGGTGGATATCTCCTCACATCCACTTGCATTAAGGTGGATATCTCCTCACATCCACTTGCATTAAGGTGGATATCTCCTCACATCCACTTGCATTAAGGTGGATATCTCCTCACATCCACTTGCATTAAGGTGGATATCTCCTCACATCCACTTGCATTAAGGTGGATATCTCCTCACATCCACTTGCATTGAGGTGGATATCTCCTCACATCCACTTGCATTGAGGTGGATATCTCCTCACATCCACTTGCATTAAGGTGGATATCTCCTCACATCCACTTGCATTAAGGTGGATATCTCCTCACATCCACTTGCATTAAGGTGGATATCTCCTCACATCCACTTGCATTAAGGTGGATATCTCCTCCATCCACTTGCATTAAGGTGGATATCAACTCACATCCACTTGCATTAAGGTGGATATCTCCTCCATCCACTTGCATTAAGGTGGATATCTCCTCACATCCACTTGCATTAAGGTGGATATCTCCTCACATCCACTTGCATTAAGGTGGATATCTCCTCACATCCACTTGCATTAAGGTGGATATCTCCTCACATCCACTTGCATTAAGGTGGATATCAACTCACATCCACTTGCATTAAGGTGGATATCTCCTCACATCCACTTGCATTAAGGTGGATATCTCCTCACATCCACTTGCATTAAGGTAGATATCTCCTCACATCCACTTGCATTAAGATATCTCCTCACATCCACTTGCATTAAGGTGGATATCTCCTCACATCCACTTGCATTAAGGTGGATATCTCCTCACATCCACTAGAGGGCGATCTTCTATCCACTTGCATTAAGGTGGATATCTCCTCACATCCACTTGCATTAAGGTGGATATCTCCTCACATCCACTTGCATTAAGGTGGATATCTCCTCACATCCACTTGCATTAAGGTGGATATCTCCTCACATCCACTTGCATTAAGGTGGATATCAACTCACATCCACTTGCATTAAGGTGGATATCTCCTCACATCCACTTGCATTAAGGTGGATATCTCCTCACATCCACTTGCATTGAGGTGGATATCTCCTCACATCCACTTGCATTGAGGTGGATATCTCCTCACATCCACTTGCATTAAGGTGGATATCTCCTCACATCCACTTGCATTAAGGTGGATATCTCCTCACATCCACTTGCATTAAGGTGGATATCTCCTCACATCCACTTGCATTAAGGTGGATATCTCCTCACATCCACTTGCATTAAGGTGGATATCTCCTCACATCCACTTGCATTAAGGTGGATATCAACTCACATCCACTTGCATTAAGGTGGATATCTCCTCACATCCACTTGCATTAAGGTGGATATCTCCTCACATCCACTTGCATTAAGGTGGATATCTCCTCACATCCACTTGCATTAAGGTGGATATCAACTCACATCCACTTGAATTAAGGTGGATATCAACTCACATCCACTTGCATTAAGGTGGATATCAACTCACATCCACTTGCATTAAGGTGGATATCAACTCACATCCACTTGCATTAAGGTGGATATCTCCTCACATCCACTTGCATTAAGGTGGATATCAACTCACATCCACTTGCATTAAGGTGGATATCTCCTCACATCCACTTGCATTAAGGTTGATATCTCCTCACATCCACTTGCATTAAGGTGGATATCTCCTCACATCCACTTGCATTAAGTTGGATATCTCCTCACATCCACTTGCATTAAGGTGGATATCTCCTCACATCCACTTGCATTAAGGTGGATATCTCCTCACATCCACTTGCATTAAGGTGGATATCTCCTCACATCCACTTGCATTAAGGTGGATATCTCCTCACATCCACTTGCATTAAGGTGGATATCAACTCACATCCACTTGAATTAAGGTGGATATCAACTCACATCCACTTGCATTAAGGTGGATATCAACTCACATCCACTTGCATTAAGATATCAACTCACATCCACTTGCATTAAGGTGGATATCTCCTCACATCCACTTGCATTAAGGTGGATATCTCCTCACATCCACTTGCATTAAGGTGGATATCTCCTCACATCCACTTGCATTAAGGTGGATATCTCCTCACATCCACTTGCATTAAGGTGGATATCTCCTCACATCCACTTGCATTAAGGTGGATATCTCCTCACATCCACTTGCATTAAGGTGGATATCTCCTCACATCCACTTGCATTAAGGTGGATATCTCCTCACATCCACTTGCATTAAGGTGGATATCTCCTCACATCCACTTGCATTAAGGTGGATATCTCCTCACATCCACTTGCATTAAGGTGGATATCTCCTCACATCCACTTGCATTAAGGTGGATATCTCCTCACATCCACTTGCATTAAGGTGGATATCTCCTCACATCCACTTGCATTAAGGTGGATATCTCCTCACATCCACTTGCATTGAGGTGGATATCTCCTCACATCCACTTGCATTGAGGTGGATATCTCCTCACATCCACTTGCATTAAGGTGGATATCTCCTCACATCCACTTGCATTAAGGTGGATATCTCCTCACATCCACTTGCATTAAGGTGGATATCTCCTCCATCCACTTGCATTAAGGTGGATATCAACTCACATCCACTTGCATTAAGGTGGATATCTCCTCCATCCACTTGCATTAAGGTGGATATCTCCTCACATCCACTTGCATTAAGGTGGATATCTCCTCACATCCACTTGCATTAAGGTGGATATCTCCTCACATCCACTTGCATTAAGGTGGATATCTCCTCACATCCACTTGCATTAAGGTGGATATCAACTCACATCCACTTGCATTAAGGTGGATATCTCCTCACATCCACTTGCATTAAGGTGGATATCTCCTCACATCCACTTGCATTAAGGTAGATATCTCCTCACATCCACTTGCATTAAGATATCTCCTCACATCCACTTGCATTAAGGTGGATATCTCCTCACATCCACTTGCATTAAGGTGGATATCTCCTCACATCCACTTGCATTAAGGTGGATATCTCCTCACATCCACTAGAGGGCGATCTTCTATCCACTTGCATTAAGGTGGATATCTCCTCACATCCACTTGCATTAAGGTGGATATCTCCTCACATCCACTTGCATTAAGGTGGATATCTCCTCACATCCACTTGCATTAAGGTGGATATCTCCTCACATCCACTTGCATTAAGGTGGATATCAACTCACATCCACTTGCATTAAGGTGGATATCTCCTCACATCCACTTGCATTAAGGTGGATATCTCCTCACATCCACTTGCATTGAGGTGGATATCTCCTCACATCCACTTGCATTGAGGTGGATATCTCCTCACATCCACTTGCATTAAGGTGGATATCTCCTCACATCCACTTGCATTAAGGTGGATATCTCCTCACATCCACTTGCATTAAGGTGGATATCTCCTCACATCCACTTGCATTAAGGTGGATATCTCCTCACATCCACTTGCATTAAGGTGGATATCTCCTCACATCCACTTGCATTAAGGTGGATATCAACTCACATCCACTTGCATTAAGGTGGATATCTCCTCACATCCACTTGCATTAAGGTGGATATCTCCTCACATCCACTTGCATTAAGGTGGATATCTCCTCACATCCACTTGCATTAAGGTGGATATCAACTCACATCCACTTGAATTAAGGTGGATATCAACTCACATCCACTTGCATTAAGGTGGATATCAACTCACATCCACTTGCATTAAGGTGGATATCAACTCACATCCACTTGCATTAAGGTGGATATCTCCTCACATCCACTTGCATTAAGGTGGATATCAACTCACATCCACTTGCATTAAGGTGGATATCTCCTCACATCCACTTGCATTAAGGTTGATATCTCCTCACATCCACTTGCATTAAGGTGGATATCTCCTCACATCCACTTGCATTAAGTTGGATATCTCCTCACATCCACTTGCATTAAGGTGGATATCTCCTCACATCCACTTGCATTAAGGTGGATATCTCCTCACATCCACTTGCATTAAGGTGGATATCTCCTCACATCCACTTGCATTAAGGTGGATATCTCCTCACATCCACTTGCATTAAGGTGGATATCAACTCACATCCACTTGAATTAAGGTGGATATCAACTCACATCCACTTGCATTAAGGTGGATATCGCCTCACATCCACTTGCATTAAGATATCTCCTCACATCCACTTGCATTAAGGTGGATATCTCCTCACATCCACTTGCATTAAGGTGGATATCTCCTCACATCCACTTGCATTAAGGTGGATATCTCCTCACATCCACTTGCATTAAGGTGGATATCTCCTCACATCCACTTGCATTAAGGTGGATATCTCCTCACATCCACTTGCATTAAGGTGGATATCTCCTCACATCCACTTGCATTAAGGTGGATATCTCCTCACATCCACTTGCATTAAGGTGGATATCTCCTCACATCCACTTGCATTAAGGTGGATATCTCCTCACATCCACTTGCATTAAGGTGGATATCTCCTCACATCCACTTGCATTAAGGTGGATATCTCCTCACATCCACTTGCATTAAGGTGGATATCTCCTCACATCCACTTGCATTAAGGTGGATATCAACTCACATCCACTTGAATTAAGGTGGATATCAACTCACATCCACTTGCATTAAGGTGGATATCTCCTCACATCCACTTGCATTAAGGTGGATATCTCCTCACATCCACTTGCATTAAGGTGGATATCTCCTCACATCCACTTGCATTAAGGTGGATATCTCCTCACATCCACTTGCATTAAGGTGGATATCTCCTCACATCCACTTGCATTAAGGTGGATATCAACTCACATCCACTTGCATTAAGGTGGATTTCTCCTCACATCCACTTGCATTAAGTTGCTCAAAAGCGCATGAGGCGATTTCACTCCTCCTTCCGGGTAGGAACAGAGTGCATTCTGGGATGGATTGGGTCCAAACACATGAACGTGCAGGCCGTTGACTATCATTGCACTGAAACAGCGTTCACGTGTCATCGTGAACGTGCACAATGATAGTCAACGGACCAGCACGTTCATGAGTTTGGCCCAGCGCTGCAATACCAAATTCGGCCACTATGTCCATTTCGCCTCAGGGTTTCCTCCGGGTGCCGTCTCTATTCATATATACTCTAAGGGTCGCAATGACTAACCAATCAGGAAGTAGACAGGAAAATCGACCAATGACAAAGCTTCTAGGAAAATCTTTGCATGCAGATTGCGGCCCCCTAGATGTGTCACAGAGACACATTTGTTTTGGGAGCGTTCTTCCCATTGCTGGGAGCGTTCTTCCCATTGCTGGGAGCGTTCTTCCCATTGCTGGGAGCGTTCTTCCCATTGCTGGGAGCGTTCTTCCCATTGCTGGCTGTCTGAGTACCGGGAAAAAAAAAAGATAGGAAAGGTCATTAAAATGTTGCCATATTATTGCTTATAGCAGCTTTAAGGGTGAAGACGTCAGGCCTAAATGGGTTAAGGTTGTCTTGTTTTGTATCTATATGGTGAATAAACAAACCTTTGGGTTGTAACCTACGATGTGTCTCTGCACGGAATCTAACCGCAGAGATGGTCATAGCACCGTTTATTTAGTATCATCTGTACTGTAGTCTGAGATACATTTTATACAGGCTTATAGCACGGTTTATTTAGTATCTCTGTACTGTAGGCTGAGATACATTTTATACAGGCTTATAGCACGGTTTATTTAGTATCATCTGTACTGTAGTCTGAGATACATTTTATACAGGCTTATAGCACCGTTTATTTAGTATCATCTGTACTGTAGTCTGAGATACATTTTATACAGGCTTATAGCACGGTTTATTTAGTATCATCTGTACTGTAGGCTGAGATACATTTTATACAGGCTTATAGCACGGTTTATTTAGTATCATCTGTACTGTAGGCTGAGATAAATTTTATACAGGCTTATAGCACGGTTTATTTAGTATCATCTGTACTGTAGGCTGAGATACATTTTATACAGGCTTATAGCACGGTTTATTTAGTATCATAATTATGTACTGTAGGCTGAGATACATTTTATACAGGCTTATAGCACGGTTTATTTAGTATCATCTGTACTGTAGTCTGAGATACATTTTATACAGGCTTATAGCACCGTGTATTTAGTATCATATAGTGTAGGCTTAGATACACTGGGGCGACTGTGGCTCAGGAGGTAGAGCAGGTCGTCCAATGATCCATGGGTCGGCGGTTCGAATCCCGGCTCCTCCTCCTGTCTACATGTCGAGGTGTCCCTGGGCAAGACACTGAACCCCACATTGCTCCCGATGTGCTGGTTGGTGCCTTGCATGGCTTCCGCCGCACTCGGTGTATGAATGGGTGAATGTAATGCACAATCTATGTAAAGCGCCTTGGATAAAGGTTATATAAATGCACCATTTACCATTTACCATACATTTTATACCGGCGTATAGCACTGTTTATGTATCATCATGTATTCTACAGTAGTGTTTATGTATATGTATCTTTAGTGTTCACACAGAAGCCGGAACCATCCTTTCTGCTCCCTATAGCTGTTGCTTATATTTCCCTTCAGCATGCAGCTCACACACACACACACACACACACACACACACACACACACACACACACACACACACACACACACACACACACACACACACACACACACACACAGTCACGCATGCACACACACACACAGTCACACACGACGCACGCACCACACACGCCGCAGCATATGCTACTACAGCCCCGCCCCCCGCCCACACCTCCCCAACACACACACACGCAGACAACGCGCGCACACACCTACGCAACATAATTCATTCAGCACTATGTCGTGACAGCAGTTTTTTTTTTCTGCACCGCGCGCACGCACACACACACACACACACACAGTGAAACAACATGCTGCCTGCACCGCGCGCACGCACACACACACACACACAGTGAAACAACATGCTGCCTGCACCGCGCACACGCACACACACATGCACGCACACACACACGCGCGCACACACACATAAACAACATGCTGCCTGCACCGCACGCACGCACACACACATGCGCGCGCACACACACATGCGCTCACACATACACGCGCACACACCTGCGCGCGCTCGCACACACACATGCGCGCGCACACACGCACTATTGATAGGCTTAAGTCTCACCTATATATGGATTATTAGAATGGAGAAGAGCTTCTGAATTGATTGAACGCTCTGAGCTGTCTCTGCATCGCTTTTCTTTCATGCTGCAGACCTGCTTCATTTTATATTGATTCACACGCACACGCACACGCACGCGCACATGCACACGCACACACGTACGCACCACACAACGTGGCGCTCACTCAGACAGACAGACAGACAGACAGACAGACAGACAGACAGACAGACAGACAGACAGACAGACAGACAGACAGACAGACAGGGGAGGGGAGGGGGATTCTCGGGGAATATCCTCCTCGTTGACGCTCATCCGAGCGCGTGCGCGCGTGGGCTCTCCCACGCCTCGGTGATCATGGCATGTAATGTAGCCTAATCCCCCCCCCCCCCCGCCCCGCCCCCCACCCCCCTGCATACACAGACATCCTACTGAAAACACATTTTACACTATAGAATGCTATATGCAGTAATTTGCAATTCAAACTTTTAGTTTAAGGCAAGACATCCTTCATCATAATAACCTATGGCCGGGAAAAAGAACACAACATCATGCCGTACAGATCATGTCTAGGTACAATATGCAGATGTGAAGCATGACAGCTCTGTGTGTAAATCTGCACATAAACCCGTTGACAGCTTTAAACTGTAAACGGGTTTAGATGCAGTCAGATTAAAACCAGATTAGTATATTATATAAGGCTAATACAACAGAGGCTTAGATTTATTAGGCTACATTAAAAACGGATGATGAACAATAACTGACTTACATGCCGCGTGTTCACCGTTTTCACACAAACTTTCACGTAAATCACGCGCCGTGCCTTCATGGATGCACGTACGCACGCACGCTGCACGAACGCACGCTGCACGCACGCACGCTGCATGCAGGTGCGCATGCATCTTTTCAATCTCATAGTAATAACTCACCGTCTAAAGAAATGATGAAATCCAGGGACGGAATCAAGGCTTTTATTTGATGTTATCTGTATTTTATGTTCCGTTCCGTCTTCCTCCTCCAGCAGTCCAGTCCAGTGTTCCTCCTCCAGCAGTCCAGTCCAGTGTTCCTCCTCCAGCAGTCCAGTCCAGTGGTCCAGTCCAGTGTTCCTCCTCCTACAGCGTGGCGTTCAGACGCCTCACATCAACGCGTCGCTACAGAGATATCCTCCTCGCTACTCACTACGGGGCTCTCTCTATTATGCTTCTCTCTCTCTCTCTCTCTCTCTCTCTCTCTGTCTCTCTGTCTATATATCTCTCTCTCTCTCTCTCTCCCTCTCTCTCTCTCTCCCTCTCTCTCCCTCTCTCTCTATCTCTCTCTCCCTCCCTCTCTCTCTCCCTCTCTCTCTCTCCCTCTCCCTCGCGCACGCTCTCTCTTGCTCTCTCGCCCTCTTCGGCGATGCAGTGGTTGTTCCCACAACCACTGCAGTAATGCAATAAAGAGAGAGAGAGAGAGAGAGAGAGAGAGAGAGAGAGAGAGAGAAGAGAGAGAGAGAGAGAGAGAGAGAGAGAGAGAGAGAGAGAGAGAGACAGGGAAGGGGAGGAGAGGATAGGTGGGGGTGGGGGTGGGGAAGGGAGGAGAGGGGAGGAGGGGTGGCGGAGGGAGGAGTGGAGGAGGGGAGAGGAGGGGAGAGGAGAGGAGAGGAGAGGAGAGGAGAGGAGAGGAGAGGAGAGGAGAGGAGAGGAGAGGAGAGGAGAGGAGAGGAGAGGAGAGGAGAGGAGAGGAGAGGAGAGGGGAGGGAGGTGGGGTGGGAGAGGAGAGGAGAGGAGAGGAGAGGAGAGGAGAGGAGAGGAGAGGAGAGGAGAGGATATAGAGTACGGCTATAATGGACCGGCTGTTAGTAGAGCTATAATACATAGAGAGGCTGTCATACAGGCCTATACATACAGTTAGTATATAGAGCTATAATACATAGAGAGGCTGTCATACAGGCCTATACATACAGTTAGTATATAGAGCTATAATACATAGAGAGGCTGTCATACAGGCCTATACATACAGTTAGTATATAGA
>NW_027637619.1:12500-23177 GCF_951216825.1 Electrona antarctica
ACGCACGCACGCACGCACGCACGCACGCACGCACGCACGCACGCACGCACGCACGCACGCACGCACGCACGCACGCACGCACGCACGCACGCACGCACGCACGCACGCACGCATGTTTTATGATGAGTCATACATCATACTGTAGATGACTATGTTTTAATTTTATGGTCTATGTATGACAGTAAGTATGTGTTATTTCTCGTCAGACAGACAGGCTCTATACAGCAGACAGACAGGCTCTACACGGCAGACAGACAGGCTCTACACAGCAGACAGACAGGCTCTACACGGCAGACAGACAGGCTCTACACAGCAGACAGACAGGCTCTACACAGCAGACAGACAGGCTCTACACAGCAGACAGACAGGCTCTACACAGCAGACAGACAGGCTGTACACAGCAGACAGACAGGCTCTACACAGCAGACAGACAGGCTCTACACAGCAGACAGACAGACAGGCTCTACACAGCAGACAGACAGACAGGCTCCTCACAGCAGACAGACAGGCTCTACACAGCAGACAGGCAGACAGGCTCTACACGGCAGACAGACAGGCTCTACACGGCAGACAGACAGGCTCTACACAGCAGACAGACAGGCCCTACACGGCAGACAGACAGGCTGTACACAGCAGACAGACAGGCCCTACACAGCAGACAGACAGGCTCTACACGGCAGACAGACAGGCTGTACACAGCAGACAGACAGGCTCCTCACAGCAGACAGACAGGCTCTACACAGCAGACAGGCAGACAGGCTCTACACGGCAGACAGACAGGCTCTACACGGCAGACAGACAGGCTCTACACAGCAGACAGACAGGCCCTACACAGCAGACAGACAGGCTCTACACAGCGGACAGACAGGCTCTACACAGCAGACAGACAGGCTCCTCACAGCAGACAGACAGGCTCTACACAGCAGACAGACAGGCTGTACACAGCAGACAGACAGACAGGCTCCTCACAGCAGACAGACAGGCTCTACACAGCAGACAGGCAGACAGGCTCTACACAGCAGACAGGCAGACAGGCTGTACACAGCAGACAGACAGGCTCTACACAGCAGACTAGACAGACTCTATTTCCCCCTCTATCTACTACTAGTTCTAACTACTATCTACTCTAGAATGAATTGATTGCATAGGCCCTTAATGGAAACAAGGCCGCAGGGTGTTTGGTGTTGTCCCTTTTGGCTGTTTTTACATTCTGTCTAATAAACGAATCAATCAACGGACGGATGTCGACATCTTTGCGTGGTGTGTGACGTCAGCCTTCCGGTCAGCGGTCGTGGTGTGTGACGTCAGCCTTCCGGTCAGCCTAAATAAGAGCGAGACCGAGATAGAGAGAGGCAGGAGAGAGAGAGAGAGAGAGAGAGAGAGAGAACGCGGCGAGAGGACAGACGGTCACACAGAACACAGAACATGGACGGCGCCGATAAAGATGTCGTGGCCGCCCTCCGCCAGCAGGCGGACATCGCCGACCAAGCCGCCGCCGCGCTAAAAACGAGGACAAGAACGATGGAGGTCGTGGCCTCCGCAGCGCCGGCCCCGCCCCTGGCCCCGCCCCCCACGGAGGAGGAGGGCCTCGTCATGAGAACCAAGATGGAGGACGTCCTGAAGCGCCGCTTCTTCTACGACCAGGCGTTCGCCAACTACGGCGGCGCGGCCGGCCTGTACGACCTGGGCCCCACGGGCGTGGCGCTCAAACGCAACCTGCTGGCCGCCTGGCGGCAGCACTTCGTCCTGGAGGAGGAGCGCAGCGTCCTGGAGCTGGAGTGCCCGGCGCTGACGCCCGAGGCCGTGCTGCGGGCCTCGGGCCACGCCGACGCCCTTGCACGCTTCGCCGTGGCCGACGTGCGGAGCGGACGATGGTTCCGGGCCGACGCCCTCCTCCGGGAGCACCTCGTCCGGAAGGTGCTCCTCACCGCGCCGCCGTCGTCCGACCGGAAGTGTCTTCCGGCGGCAGACAGGAGGAGGGCCGAGGCGGAGGACGTGGTCGCCCAGATGGACCGGGAGGTCCTGGAAGAGACGCAGCTGGCCCAGCTGCTGGAGGAGTACGGGGTGAAGTCCCCCGTCGAGGGGAACGGCCTCACGGCGCCCGTCCCCTTTGGCCTGCTGTTCGGGACGTCCTTCGGGCCTTCGCCGGGAGGGGGAGGGGGCGTCGACGAGGCGCCACGGGGCTACCTGAGGCCCGAGACCGCCCAGGGGACCTTCCTCAACTTCAAGCGCCTCCTGCTGGTGAACCAGGGGAAGCTCCCGTTCGCCGCCGCCCAGATCGGCAGCGCCTTCCGCAACCGGATCTCTCCTCCGTCGCCCGACTCCGACTCCGCGGGATCTCTCGTCCACGCCCGGGAGTTCACCGTGGCCGAGATCCAGCACTTCGCCGACCCGGCCGACGCCGCCACGACGGTCCACCCACGGTTCCACACGGTGGCGCACCTGAGCGTGACGCTGTGCCCCTCCGAGGGGGGGTCACCCCCCCGGGTCACCCGGCTGGGCGACGCCGTAGACAGCGGCGTGGTCGCCGGCTCCGTCCTGGGGTACTTCCTGGGCCGGGTCTACCTCTACCTCACCCGGGTGGGCGTGGACAAGGACAGGCTGCGTTTCCGTCAGCGCGCCAGGGGCCGGCTAGCGCACTACGCCCGCGACTGCTGGGACGCCGAGGCGCAGACGTCCCACGGCTGGGTGGAGCTGGTCGGGGTGGTCGACCGCGGCTGCCACGACCTGCAGCGCCACGCCACGGCCACCAGGGTCCCGCTGGTGGCCGAGAAGCCCGTGGTGGTGAACGTGGTCCAGCTGGAGCCCAACAAGGCGGCCATCGGGAAGGCCTACAAGGCGTCGGACGCCAAGCTGGTGATCAGGTACCTGGCGGCGGTGGGCGGCGACGAGAGCGTCGTCGCCGAGCAGGAGCGGTTGCTGGCGGAGACTGGCGAGATGGCGTTCGAGACGGACGGGAAGCTCTTCAGGCTCACCAGGGACATGGTGGCCGTGCGGCGCTTCCAGAAGACGCTGCACGTGGAGACGGTCGTCCCGGACGTGGTGGGGACGTCCTTCGCCGTGGGCAGGATCATGTACGCCGTGCTGGAGCACGCCTTCCGCGTGCGGGAGGGCTGCGACGACCAGAGGACGTACTTCGGCTTCCCGGTCGCCATGGCGCCGTATAAATGCGTCGTCCTCCCGCTGAGCAAGAGGGAGGAGTTTGCGCCGTTCGTCAGCGAGCTGTCCGCCGCGCTGACCCGAGGCGGCGTCTCTCACACGGTGGACGACTGCTCCTCGGGGTCCATCGGGCGGCGATACGCCAGGATGGACGAGATCGGCGTGGCCTTCGGCGTCACCGTCGACTTCGACACGGTGAAGCGGACGCCCGTCACGGCCACACTGAGAGAGCGAGACTCCGCGGCGCAGGTCAGGGCCGAGCTCGCCAAGCTGCCCGCCATCATCGGGGACCTGGTCAGCGGCGCGTTGACCTGGGCGGACGTCTGTCGGAACCACGCCGTGGCCCAGACGCAGCTCCGGGAGAAGGGGAAGTCCTTCCGCTCCGCGCTCCAGGAGGAACTCCGAGATAAGGTCAAGGCGTTTCATTCTGCCACCGAGGAGGAGGAGGAGGAGGAGAGGGCGGCTTCCTCTTCCTCGCCGACGCCCTCCAAGGCAGACCTGGACCGGCTGAGGCTGAGGCAGCTGGAGGGACAGATTCACGCCCTGGCGGAGGAGAACGCCAAGCTGGTCAGCGCCGTCATCATGGCCGGCGAGAGGGAGGTGCTTCTCTTGAGGGAGAGGGAAGCCGATACGCAGGTCGACCCAAAGGCCGATACGCAGATCGACCCCGAGGCCCATATGCAGATCGACCCCGAGGCCGATATGCAGGTCGACCTCGAGGCCGAGCCATCGTCTTCCAAAAGACACGTGGAAGAAGAAGATCCGAGACTGAGGCGGTTAGAGGACGAGATCGGCGCTCTGAAGGAGGAGAACGCAGCGCTCGCCGCTAAAGAGCTCATGTGGGACGGCGAGAAGAGAGCCCTCGAGGAACTCCTCAAAAGACCCAAAGGAAAGGGCCGGATCAGGACTCTGCTGTGGGAGATGTTCTCCTTCTGGAAGAGACGGGCCAGGCAGGAGGAGACCGAGCGGATCCCGTCGAAGAAGCCCATGGTTTCCACTCTGAAGATGAAGACGATAGACAAGCTCCTCAGGGTCTGGAGGGGCAGGATGAAGAAGACGGGAAGGAAAGACAAGGGAGATCCAAGCGAAGCGGACGGAGCCGACAACGGATGCGTGGAAACGGAACACGTGGGAGGAGGACGAGGAAGAGGAGGAGGAGGAGAAGGAGGACATCAGGCGGACGCCACATCAGGATTGGTCCGACAGACAACGAGAAATGACAGGAAGTGAAACACCTGCCCTCTCCGGAACACGAAGGCAGCGTTCAGGACTCAGAATTGCTTTTTTCTCCAAGTCTTCCTGAACTTGGAACGTAGCATTTTGCGTTGAACAAAATTTGTTTAGAAATCCATGTCGTTACACCACGTCTCCACTAGCTAAAGAGTGCCGGGTTGCGCCCCGAAGATGGCTGCTCTACAAGCTCGCAACGCGTTGTAAGCTTAGAGATCAGCTATTTTTGTCCAAATGTGCTCCTCTTACGGGATTTCAGCCCCTGCCTCTGTAACACCCTCTGCACGTCCCTGCGTCCCGGCGACTGTGGCTCAGGAGGTAGAGCAGGTCGTCCAATGATCCGTGGGTCGGCGGTTCGAATCCCGGCTCCTCCTGTCTACATGTCAAAGTGTCCTTGGGCAAGACACTGAACCCCAAATTGCTCCCGATGTGCTGGTTGGTACCTTGCATGGCTTCCGCCGCAATCGGTGTGTGAATGTGTGTGTGAATGGGTGAATGTAATGCACAATCTATGTAAAGCGCCTTGGATAAAGGTGCTATATAAATACACCATTTACCATTTACCATTTACAACGCCAAATGACAACAAAGGAGCGAGCCAGGAACATCCAATCGGGCACACAAGCTGCCCTGCATGCATCTGGCCTATGACAGGCCTATGGTCATCTGGCCTATGAGAGGCCTATGGTCATCTGGCATATGGTCATCTGGCCTATGAGAGGCCTATGGTCATCTGGCCTATGACAGGCCTATGGTCATCTGGCATATGGTCATCTGGCCTATGACAGGCCTATGGTCATCTGGCCTATGAGAGGCCTATGGTCATCTGGCCTATGAGAGGCCTATGGTCATCTGGCCTATGAGAGGCCTATGGTCATCTGGCCTATGACAGGCCTATGGTCATCTGGCCTATGACAGGCCTATGGTCATCTGGCATATGGTTATCTGGCCTATGAGAGGCCTATGGTCATCTGGCCTATGAGAGGCCTATGGTCATCTGGCCTATGAGAGGCCTATGGTCATCTGGCCTATGAGAGGCCTATGGTCATCTGGCCTATGGTCATCTGGCCTATGAGAGGCCTATGGTCATCTGGCCTATGACAGACCTATGACAGGCCTATGGTCATGACATGTACACATCACTACAGCCAATGACAGTGGTCCTACAATCCTATTGGCCCCCGGAGACACAAACATTGCGTTATACAGAAACACCACACGATCGTTATGCGATGCGTGTTATTAGAGCTCATTAGGAGCTCATTTAGGGCTCATTTAGAGCTCATTAAGAGCTCATTTACCGTCATCTTTTTTCAGCTTTTTTTTGCTGTTGGAAACTCCAGTCACAGCTCAGTCCAATCAGCAGCGTCCAGCGGGGGCGGGGCCTAAGGTCTAGTCCAATCAGCAGTGCCCAGCGTGGGCGGGGCCTGGGCTCTGGTCCAATCAGCAGCGTCCAGCGTGGGCGGGGCCTGAGCTCTAGTCCAATCAGCAGCGTCCAGCATGGGCGGGGCCTGAGCTCTAGTCCAATCAGCAGCGTCCAGCGTGGGCGGGGCCTGAGCTCTAGTTCAATCAGCAGCGTCCAGCGTGGGCGGGGCCTAAGCTCTAGTCCAATCAGCAGCGTCCAGCGTGGGCGGGGAAACGAACGCTATATGTGCTATAGCGGTGTGACCATAGATAGTAAAAATCACACCCGTGTGAAGTGAGGGGCGCTCTTATCATCGTATACATGCACCATGAATCATCTCATACTGGCCAATCAGAATGCATGTTGCCTGTGATTGGTTAGCTGAATTGCTCATTTACATATGACGTAAACTTTCCCTTCAATGACAACGGCGTTTCATTTTAAGTTTTGATGTTTAATTTATTTATGAGCGCAGTTTCATTTCTGCGCTCATTGTTAATGGCAAATCTTGAGACGTCTGGGAACAAAAGCTATTTATAGGAGGGGCTATAGGGGAGGGGCTAGGGGAGGGGCTATAGCGCCCCTTAACCCATTCTGGGCGCATTATGTTATACTTTAGCTATTGAACAATAGCAGATCTACAAGCTATGAGCTTGTAGGTTATTTTAGAAAAATCGTGATAATGTGGCGCAATTTTGGAATATATATTATTTTAAGCTAACACCTGGGGGGGGGGTCCCTGGGGGGGGGTCCCTGGAACAACATATTTTCAGATGGGGGTCGGAGGCTAAATACATATGATTCTAGGGGTCCTTGACATGAAAAGGTTGAGAACCAGAAACATTGAACATGATTTAGAAGACATTTTGTAGAATCGTCCTTAAAAAATCACACCCGTGTGAACTGAGTGGTGTAAGGTCTTATATAGACTGATCAGCTGTGGTCTGACGTAATGTCTGACGTAATGAAATCACACCCGTGTGAACTGGGTGACCATAGCAACCATGCTCATTTTTTGGTACGAACAGACACGTAAACTAACAAAGCCAGTTGTAGGAGTGGTTTACACCACTCAAAAATGTACATGCCTCATTGGTCGATGCAGTTCGATGGAGCGATATGTGTGTCACATATCATTGGTCGATGCAGTTCGATGGAGCGATATGTGTGTCACATATCAGTAATACAAACTGTACTCAAGTACAATTACAAGTATTGTGAAGTATTTGTAAATGTCTTGTGAAGTATTTTCAAATGTCAACACATTTACTTCTACTGCACCACATCTCAAAGGCAGAATTGTACTTTTACTCCACTATAATTATTTGAAAACTTACCAATTACTTTGTAGATGTAATTATTATTATTGAGTGGTGTAAACCACTCCTACAACTGGCTTTGTTAGTCTGTCTGTGCTCAAAAAATGAGCATGGTTGCTATGTTCACCCTGTTCACCCGGGTGTGATTTCATTACGTCAGACATGATTTCATTACGTCAGACATGATTTCATTACGTCAGACAGGCTATATAAGACCTTACACCACTCAGTTCACACGGGTGTGATTATAATTATTATCATTACAAAACCACTTCAGACCTACTGTAATATAAATACTTTGGCCATTTGAAAACAGCCGATCTACAAGCTCACAGCGTTGTCGATGTGAGACGCGCTGTGAGCTTGTAGATCTGCTATGCTAGTGGTTTTTGAGTGGTGTAAACCACTCCTACAACTGGCTTTTGTGTGCAGAAAAAAATGAGCATGGTTGCTATGTTCAAAATAATTTCTGACGTAATTAAATCACACCCGGGTGAACTGGATGACCTTAGCAACCATGGTCATTTTCTCTGCACAAAAAAAGCCAGTTGTGAAATCACATCCGGGTGTGATTTCATTACGTCAGATCAGAGCTGATCAGGCTATATAATACCTTACACCACTCAGTTCACACGGGTGTGATTTTTTATACATAACGGCCGCGTTTTACAGTTATATCAATTAAACGGCTGCGTTTTACAATTCTATCAATTAAACTGCCTAGTTTTACAATTCTATCAATTAAACTGCCTAGTTTTACAATTCTATCAATCGAACGGCTGCGTTAAGCTGTGTATAGGCGCCCCTAGGGGGGGGGGGGGGGTCACCATTAATTAGCTCATACAAACATCACTTTTGTTGTCGTGTATTCATGGTCTTTCTTTTATCTGTATTGTATTGTATTGTGTTTTTGTATGGACATAGTGTTGGGTGCTGGCACATATGCACACATGGCATCAACGCATGGTGCTGTGTGCTGGCACACTATACACTCTGTCTTTCTTTTATCTGTATTGTATAGAGCGTCGCAGTCCCGCCTCCTACCCTGGACCAGGAAATGAAACCCAATGCATTTTTCCCATAGACATTTCTTAAAGTATTTATTTAAAGACGGTTACGCCGCGGACAAAGCCAACTCGAGTCGTGACAACTCATGACAACACAAACAATATTTTGGACCAAACAAATAATTACAAAGAAGAAAAACAACAAAAAAAGTGTTGTAACCTCCCGTTTTTTTCTTCTTTCTAATTATTTGTTCGGCCCAAAAAATTGTGTTTGTTGTCATGATTTGTCACGACTCGAGTTGGCTTTGTCCGCGGCGTAAACGTCTTTAAATAAATACTTTCTGAAATGTCTATGAGGAAAATGAACGGAGAATCATTTCCTGGTCCCTGGTAGGAGGCGGGACTGCAACGCTCTATTGCATTGTACTAGCCTGGCGCAGCCACACTAAACCCGCCCCTATTGCATATGCATATGCCCCGACGTAGCCCAGCGCAGTGGTACATTAGTATTGCAACGCGAGGCTAGTATTGTACTGTATGTGTCATTGTATGTTTAGTTTTACTACCATTTTAAGAGCCTGCTCAGGGACTGATAGCTTTATAATTAAGATAAAACCAATTATAAGGCTCGAAGACCAATTTGATACATAAATTGTCAAGATAACAGATAAGGGAAGGCCAATTAGTTGCATATAAAATGCAGAAGGGACAATTAATGATTCACCAAGGATATAAAGGACTGTATATCTGAATTATTGAGCTACACAGAGCTATAACTATAAAAATACTTTTGAGAAAGTACTCAAAGAGTACACATAAATACTCAGCACCACAATGGTAAAAATGGTTTCCAAACCTTTTAGATGACCAAGTTCACAATTAGCTTTAACAGGATTACTTTAAGCAGGAAATACTCTTTTAGAAAAATACCTTAAGTACTCAATAAAAAGATGAGTCCACCAGAAGAATGATTGTCGAGTCAGAACATTGTGGTTTAGTTAATTCATTTTCCAGATCTGAGAGACAGAATGATACTCACATACAGCCAAATAACTCTCCCCTGTACCACCAAAAGGCACAGGGTAGTCTCTCTCGAACAATTCATTTCACAGGCATTAATACTGTAGAATACGTCAATTGTTGATACACATTCATTGGCTGAATAGACAGTTAATTTCCACTATGCCACGCTGGCACTGGTTGTCAAGCGCTCATTGGACCAGCACATGGATGATGAGACTGATATCGGGACAGCTTCCTTAGTTCCGTCATGGAGGGCCATAGACCGGGAAAGCACTGAGGCTGGCGTTGCTATGGCAACCTGAAGATAACATTTCTTTCCCTGCTAGCGGTGAACTCTTAACAGAGAGAAATGCTCTCTCTCACTAGGCCCCAAGGCCACACTGATATCGAAGCAGCTGCATGTAAACTAAAATCAAAACAGCACACTACAGTATGGTGACTTTTGTGGCTACAGGCAGACAGTATGGAGACTGACTAAGATATAAAATATGAAGGTGGCGTCAGGAAATCCATAATATATATGATATAATAATATAAAGGATAATATAGGTCTGAGATGATTAGGCCTGTGGATGGTGACATGACATAAATAGGATAAGGAGAACAACCCAGAGTAAACAGGCAGTAGGCTAGGAGTACTGATGACAAAAGGGCAAGATGACAAAATATGAACACGGTCTGGGCCAAAGGGAAATTGACAATTCCATCCACCAAACTCCAAAATTATCTATCAGGGACTACAGATGTAAATTAGCTTATGGCTAACTCTGGCACATTTACATGGAAGTGAAAACTGAAATGTTGATTAATGAGCATTGTCCCTGTCAAATAAATAAATAAATAAATAAATAAATAAATAAATAAATAAATAAATAAATAAATAAATAATAAATAAATAAATAAATAAATAAATAAATAAATAAATAAATAAATAAATAAATAAATAAATACATAAATACATAAATAAATAAATGGTTGCAAAGCAAAGCAAAGTTCTTTGTTGACCCAGGGTGAATGGACTAAGCTCGAGATGCTTGTTTACAGCCAGACCCTGCTCATAGAACATTTCATGGTAGGGGTTCAATGCCTTGCTCAAGGGCACTTCAGCGGTGGTAATTTTAACGTGCCGTTCCGGGGATTCGAACTGGCGACCTTCCGATGGTGTACTGATGATCCTAGATTAGCCGCAATTTGCAACACTATATATTTTTTTAAACAATGGGATGAATCTGGAGTTGCAGTCCCTCCATTGACATCCCATTGATCCAATTTGGTTTGTGATCTGCTTGTATTAAGCGACGTTAAACTCTCTCCAACATTGCAGCTGTAGGGAAAGCTTGAATTATCCTCTTTCAATCTGCAAAGCGTTTGTTTCATAAAAATCCACCGTAGACATGTTGTTATGAGCTACTTTCTGTCAAGACATTCTGTGCCGTGAACATTTTTCTAAGTGTTGGAGTTTGGAAGCACTCGTTTTTATTAAACGGGTCGCGCTGCTGCCTCCTGCATTATGTGCAAATTCTAAACGGGTGGT
>NW_027637618.1:0-26345 GCF_951216825.1 Electrona antarctica
CTTTTGAAGAGACTATGACTAAAACTAAAATCAAAATTTGTTGCCAAAAACAACACTGTTTTCAAGCCTTTTCATATCAAGGCCCATTATTTCTTTGGCATTTGAGCCACAGACCACCATTTGATGACATTTAGTCTCTCAGACCCAAAACTATACAGAATAGTTTGTTATCGTTGGATAAGATTTTGTCCACAATTTCACGCTGTATTGTTGATGTTGGTATACCATAAGGAGAGATAACAGGCAAACATTGGCCAAAATAACAATTCTTCTACGTTCTCTAATCGTATAGACTTCTTGTAAATTAGGTGATGCCAGATATTTAACAATAATTTAACTCTTGAGAGTGTAAAATATAACCAAATCCATCCATTTGGTACACTCTCAAGAGTTAACCCATTCTGGACGGGAACCCCTTTTGGTGTTTTAACTAAGCATTATGTTATACTTTAGCTATTGAAAAATAGCAGATCTACAAGCTCATAGCGCGCCACCGAGTGGCGCGCTATGAACTTGTAGGTCCGCTATTTTTGAAAAATCGTGAAAATGCGGCACAAATCTTTGAATATATATTCTTTCAGAAGACTTTTTATTTATTTCGTCTGAATGGGTTAAAGATCTAAATAAGCTCTAAATAAGCTTATTTGGTTACCAACTCACCATCATTTAACCGCATGGGGACCACCTGGAACCCCCTCAAGGGCCACTGGTGGTCCCCGGACCACTGGTTGAAAACCACGTAATGTACTAAGTCTAAATGGGTCAATTCTTACATCGTCAGAGCTAAAGTATAACACTGGGGATTTTAACTGTGCATGCAAATAGACACACATACTGCACAACATACACACAAACTGTCACTTTAGTTTAAAACCATGGAAAACTAAATTACTACATCTCTTTACCGACTTCTTTCATCTGAAACCAGTTTGGTCTCTATATACTTCATTTCAAATCGCCTTTCCCTACAAAGCCAATGGGAGGACAGACGTATATAGAGATGATTTTCTTTTGTAAGTGTGTGTGTGTGTGTTTGCACGTGTGCGTGCGTGTGTGCGTGCACGCGCGCACGTGCGTACGCACGCCTGTGTGTGTGGCTGTGTGTGTGTGCGCATGTGTGTGCAGTTATCTCCTCTCGTGACCGCGCTCGCTGACTGCTTGGTCTCCAAAGTACCACCTCGCCGAGACCTCGGGAGCACCACAGCACCACAGACAGACAGCCATAAGTATACACGTCCTGGTAGCGGGACATAAAACAGAGGAACCCCACCACCGCTATACACCTCACATAGACGCTACTAGTGCAGGCATGGCGTGCACGGAGGAGGAGCACCATGGGGGAGGAGCCTCTGTGTCACAGTGCATAAGGTCAGGCATTGTTTTGATGTGAGGTTCATTCCGCACTGTGAAATCCCGATTGCTAATTGAACCCATTTATAGACCTGAGGCCGATTACCAAAAAGAGGCTTCTAAATCAAGACAGTTTTCTGACAAAACAATGTTTCTATGTCAGTGGTTCTCAAACTATTTCATGTCAAGGACCCCCAGAATTATTTATATGTAATTGGCCGCCTATACCCCCATCTGAAAATGTGTTGAGCAACGGAAGCAAAGATTTGAGTTAAAAACGTTCGCTGTGAAAGAATATATATTCAAAGATTTGTGCCACATTTTCAATGTTATCATGGCTGTTTCTACAATAGGCCTATCTCACAGCCCCCTTTCCACGCCCCCTTCCGGAGCTAATGGTGTCATTTAACCATTAGCATTTACACTTTTTTTCTCTGGAGAATCTAAGTACATTTCCTAATGTTAAAATGTCAAAGACGATAATAATATGAAGAAAACACAATGGTATAACAACTTAAATAAGTAGAATAAACCTTACCTTTACAAAACAGTAGTTTGTGGCTTGTGAAAATACCTCTTTTAACATGGAAGCCTATGGACCGCAGAAAAAATAACACCATTAGCTCCAAAAGGGGGCGTGGAAAGGGGGTGGGGAAATGCTGTGAGATAGGCCTATTACCAAAAAAGGCTTCTAAATCAGACAGTTTTCTGAAAAAACAATGTTTCTATGTCAGTGGTTATCAAACTATTTCATGTCAAGGACCCCCAGAATCATTTATATGTAATTGGCCGCCTATACCCCCATCTGAAAATGTGTTGAGCAACGGAAGCAAATATTTGAGTTAAAAACATTCGCTGTGAAAGAATATATATTCAAAGATTTGTGCCACATTTTCAATGTTATCATGACTGTTTCTACAATAGGAGGCCTGTGGACAGTGTGGAGGCTAGCAACGGAAGCTAACGGAAGCGAAAAAAGTTATACCAATAATATTTTTTAATCAAATCTCGTGTTTCTCGTGCTATATGCCATGCCATGCCATGCCATGCCATGCCATGCCATGCCATGCCATGCCATGCCATACTATACTATACTATACTATACTATACTATGCTATGCTATGCTATGCTATGCTATGCTATACTACTATGCCACTGTTATATCTTATATCTAGGGAGATAGCCTGTCCTATAGGGAGATATAACATCTCATATGTCTGCTCTATAGGGAGATAACCTCTCATATCTGCCCTATAGGGAGATATCTTCCCTTTAAGGGGAGATATAACTCCTCATAACCCCTCATAAAACACAGTTAAAGCAATATTCAAATATTCCCTGTAAATTAAATAACCAATCAGCATTCATAAACGTGTGATAGTATCACAGTAGAGTAATGTAGTATCACAGTATTGTGTGATAGTATCACAGTATTGTGTGATAGTATCAGAGTGAAGTAATGTATGATAGTATCACAGTAAAGTATTGTATGATAGTATCACAGTAAAGTATTGTATGATAGTATCACAGTAAAGTATTGTATGATAGTATCACAGTAAAGTATTGTATGATAGTGTCACAGTAAAGTATTGTATGATAGTATCACAGTAAAGTATTGTATGATAGTATCACAGTGAAGTATTGTATGATAGTATCACAGTGAAGTATTGTATGATAGTATCACAGTAAAGTAATGTATGATAGTATCACAGTCAAGTATTGTATGATAGTATCACAGTGAAGTATTGTTTGATAGTATCACAGTGAAGTATTGTATGATAGTATCACAGTAAAGTAATGTATGATAGTATCACAGTGAAGTATTGTTTGATAGTATCACAGTGAAGTATTGTATGATAGTATCACAGTGAAGTATTGTATGATAGTATCACAGTGAAGTATTGTATGATAGTATCACAGTGAAGTATTATATGATAGTATCACAGTGAAGTATTGTATGATAGTATCACAGTAAAGTATTGTATGATAGTATCACAGTAAAGTATTGTATGATAGTATCACAGTAAAGTATTGTATGATAGTATCACAGTGAAGTGTTGTATGATAGTATCACAGTGAAGTATTGTATGATAGTATCACAGTGAAGTATTGTATGATAGTATCACAGTGAAGTAATGTATGATAGTATCACAGTGAAGTAATGTATGATAGTATCACAGTAAAGTATTGTATGATAGTATCACAGTAAAGTATTGTATGATAGTATCACAGTAAAGTAATGTATGATAGTATCACATTAAAGTGAGTCAGAAGCAAGAGTTGGACTCCACCCAGATTCTGCTGCCACGTCAGACACTGTTGAGGCTTCTTGGCTGTCTGTCTGCATATGCTGCACTGGAACGAACACACACACACACACACACACGCACACACGCGCACACACGCACACACGCACACACACACACGCACACGCACACACACACACACGCACACGCACGCACACACACACGCGCACACAGGCGCACGCACACAAACACACAGACGTGCAAGTGCGAAGGAAGCACATGCCTTTGTAGAGAGGTTTAGGGAGCTACAGCGGACGGACAAGACTGACCTTCCTGTCACCATGCATCACTCTCTGATGTGATGTGATAACAGCATCCAATCAATAACACACACACACACACGTCGCACACGCACACACACACATATAGCTTTTTGACTTTTCTGACTAATAAAGTATTCAAACACACATGCGCACAAACACACCCCTAATAATAATAATATAATTATATTATATATTAACAAAAAGTATATATTTCTAAAACTTTCCATTTTTTTTACGGTCTACAACCGCATAACAATGCGAACCGTTGTGTTCTGATTTGCTATTTGTCATATGAAGTGGATTTACTAGATCCCTCACTGCAGTTAGCCTAAATCTAAGCAACCTAAGTGGACAACTCGCCCCCATGTACTCTTCAGGTAATATTAATTGGCTTCTAATTGCCATCACTTACAGTCTTCAATCATTAAACATATTTGCTTCAAGATTTCATAATGCGATATTCTATTTAAACTTGACTTAAATGACATTAAATGACATTGTAGTCCAAATGTATAAATGCACGATACAGTTTGATTTGTACATTCAGCAGCGTTCAGGGAAAAAACGAGAACCAGACTTTGTAATACATACAGCCTTCTGGAATCTGTTTCAAATGTGTAATTGTGGAGAAGCTCCGCGAGGCAAATGTTTATTCAAGCCTGCCCCCAAATCAGATGTAATATGGGATTTGGCTTCTTCTTTATTTAGGTTACCCTTCCAATTCGCAGTGAATTGCATTACAGAATACAAATACGCCATTGTTGCAGTGAATTTGAGTCGGACTCTCAACACTATATTTCACCAACGTAAAAAACAAAATGGGGAATGCGCTCATTGTGTGTGTGTGTGTGTGTGTGGGGGGGGGGGGGGGGGGGGGGGCAGAGAGAAGGCTCCCGTCCAGAGGGTTTTTGATTCTCCAGATAGTACTTGGCACTGTTTGCCTCGTCTAAGTGCTCTAATATCGTTATGATACATTAGCATTCCCTCGCATCACCAAAGAAACTCTATATGCGCATGTCGGCCATTATAGTCTGGGGAGGAGAGGGAAAGAAAGAAAGAAAGAAAGAAAGAAAGAAAGAAAGAAAGAAAGAAAGAAAGAAAGAAAGAATGATAGGAAGGAAGAAAGGAAGGATATGAATGGAGGGAAGGCCGGACACAGATAGTACAATGAAGAGTCAAGCCTGATTTGTACTTGCAGCTCATAGTGATGGAAAGTACTTAAGTACTGTACGTAAGACGTAAGTACAATTTTGAGGTATTTGTACTTTAGCCTACTTGAGTATTTACACTTTCCAATACATTGACTTCTACTCCACTACATCTCGGATCTGCATATTGTATTTTTGCTGTGAAAACTTTAGTTACTACTTTAGTTAGTACTACTTAGTAGTAGTTAGTACTACTTACTATAAATATATAAATATATACTTTGTATAGATTTAGATTATTATTACAAAACATACACTAACCACTTCAGCCCTATATGTACATTTCGGCCATTTGAAAATAGCGTTGCGATGCGACGCATTGTGAGCTTGTTGATCTTCTATTTTCTAAAGATTTTTGAGTGGTGCCCCCTGGGAGTACAGTACAGTACAGTACAGTACAGTACAGTACAGTACAGTACAGTACAGTACAGTACAGTACAGTACAGTACAGTACAGTACAGTACAGTACAGTACACGGGTGTGATTTTATACATTTGATAACTTGAAATGAAGACATTCCTATAAGTACATTTTGATGCCAATACTCTTTCACCAGACATTTAACTTATAACACAGTATTTCTATATTGCAGTATTGATGCTTTAACATTGAAAACATTTGAGTATACTTTTTCCCACCACTTAATGCTTGCTCGTGCATCGTAAAAAATAGCCGATCTGTAGATCTGTTATTTTTTTAATGTGCGACACTGTCCGCGCGACCATACAAGCATGGACGTGCACACATAGACATCAGAGGGGGCTTCAGCCCCTGCCCCTTTTTTTTAAAGATATTTTTTGGCGTTTTTTGCCTTTATTGATAGGGTACAGTAATTAGACAGGAAAGGGGAGAGAGATGGGGAGTGACACGCGGCACGCCGTCCGGCTGGCTTGGCAGCCTATCAGCCTATAGGTGCCCAGACGGTTGAGCTAACCGTCCGGGCCAGCCCCTGCCCTTTTACCCGTCTGTAAAACAACTGCTCTTTCCAGACCACGAATGCAGCATTGGTGAAAGAAATGCAAATGCCACTCCTTTCCATGCCATGCCGGAAGCAGCATTCAGGACAATTCCTTTTTTCCCCGAAGTCTCCTGAACTTGAACGCAGCATTTTGCATTGAACAAATTTGTTTAGAAATCCAGATCATACAACCACATCTGACTAGCTAAAGAGTGCTGGGTCGCGCCCAAAAAATAGCTGATCTACAAGAATAGCTGATCTGCTATTTTCGCTATTTTTGTCCAACGGTGCCCTCTTTACGAGATGTCAGCCCCTGCCTCTCTGACGCTCTCTGCACGTCCCTGCACACGAGCATGAATCAGGCATCATGCAGGTGAAGAAGAAGAAGAAGGCCCGGCATTGAGAAGCTCTGGGGAATCAAGCGTTGTGTGGGAAGTGACATTCCAACGAGGACAATGACTGCTGAACGGGGGAACCGTTGGAGATAGCAACAACGCAGCGCTCTCTCTCTCTCTCTCTCTCTCGCTCTCTCTCTCGCTCTCTCTCTCTCTCTCTCTCTCTCTCTCTCTCTCTCTCTCTCTCTCTCTCTCTCTCTCTCTCTCGCTCTCTCTCTCTCTCTCTCTCAGAGAGAGGCACAAGGGGAGAGAGGAGTCAGTATAAAGAGGCTTTTAAGCTCAACCAATCCTACATATCTCCACAGATAAGGTCAAGGCTCTTCCTGAAGGAATGGCTGAATAAAGAGCGGGGGGGGGGGGGGGTGCTGAATGAGACAAAAAATATAATTAGGGAGAGAGAGAGGAGAAAGCACTGAAAGAAACATATATAGGAGGCTGACTGAGAGAGAGAGAGGAAAAGAGAGAGAGAGAGAGACAGAGAGAGAGAGAGAGAGAGAAAGGCTGCCGTCAGGAAATGGCAAAATGAGAATGAGGTTGTGCGTGCGTGCGTGCGTGCGTGCGTGCGTGCGTGCGTGCGTGCGTGCGTGCGTGCGTGCGTGCGTGCGTGGGAGAGAGAGAGAGAGAGACAGAGACAGAGACAGAGAGTGAGGCGGGTGAGAGAGGGGGGGTGAGAGAGGGGGGGGTGGTGGAATGGAAGGAGGGAGGGAGGAAACAGAAAGCATATTTTCAGATGAAAACACATGTGAGCCTCGGTGTGGGTTGAGCCTCCTGTCTCCTATAGCTGCACTGACGGGATTTGAACCCGGAGACACTGAGCATGCCCTCCCTGCCCCTGGCCCTGGCCCTGCCTGCCCCTGGCCCTCCCTGCCCCGGGCCTGGCGCATGCTGTATCTACCACTCCAAAAATTCTATCACCTGCGTGAAAGGCAGCCTGAATACACACTGGACAACGTCAGCGACCTCTCTCTCTCTCTCTCTCTGCTCCCCTCCGCCTCTGACTGACTGACTGACTGACTGACTGACTGACTGCAGGCCTCCACCAACGGCCTCCGTTACACACCAACCACAGAGCTACTGCAGCTGTGACCAACATCAGACCCCATCGGTGTGTGTGTGTGTGTGTGTGTGTGTGTGTGTGTGTGTGTGTGTGTGTGTGTGTGTGTGTGTGTGTGTGTGTGTGTGTGTGTGGTGGGGTATTTTGGATGTTCACTTTGCCAGCGCTGCTGCTGCACTGTCGAAAACAATCGGTTCTCAAACGTTTTAATTTCAAGGACCTCTGACATGTGTATGCGCTCGGGGTTACGGGGTCCATTTAGAACCGATGGACCCTAAATAGAAAAAGATTATGAAAAAAAAAAACATTGTATACAAATGCATATGCACAGGTGTACAACAACACACACAACACACACACACACATACACGTACGTACGTGCGTACACACGCCCCCACATGCGTATATGGGCAGAGCGCAAGGGAGAGACCGAGTCAACAAACTTGGGGCAGACTCTGAAACCTGCCCTGGTTTGTTTGTGTAACGGTGGTCAAGTTTTTCACCTCCAAAAACCACCCAGAGACTACGTAGCGAAACATTCCTCGCTTCAGACTCCACAGAGAGAGAGAGAGAGACGTTCAAACAGTATTAATTCCCCTTTGCTGGGAAAAGGGACAGCCTTTTCCCGGAGCAATCCATAACGTCTGAATATAAAAATAAATATGTGGACTGGAGCACACACACGCTTATAATATACAGTAACCCCAAAATGTTGGGGGGGGGGGGGGGGGGGCCTGCCGGGGATCAACGCTCGAGGCTTAGGGATATTCTCTGTTCTCTGTTTATATTAGGGATACTCACAATAGCTGTGTCAGTCAGTACTAGTACTATGTCTTTCTTCTCCTCATTTTATTTTCATCATCTCTTCTTTTTTTCCCACTCCCCTGTCTTCCCCCCCCTCCCTCCCTCTCTCTCTCCCTCTCTCTCTCTCTCTCTCTCTCTCTCTCTCTCTACCCCCCTCTCTCTCTTTCCCTCAATGTCTCTCTCTCCCCTCTCTCCCTCTCACCTTTTGCTCTCTTTCTCACTCACACTTTCTCTCTCTCCCCATCTCTCTCTCCCCTCCCTCTCTCCCTCTCCCTCTCTCCCTCTCTCTCTCCACCTCTCTCTCTCTCTCTCTCTCTCTCTCTCCACCTCTCTCTCTCTCTCTCTCTCTCTCTCTCTCTCTCTCTCTCTCTCTCTCTCTCTCTCTCTCTCTCTCACCTCTCTCTCTCTCTCTCTCTCTCTCTCTCTCTCTCTCTCTCTCTCTCTCTCTCTCTCTCTCCTGGCTCCATGCACGCCCTATATGCCAGTTAACGCACCGCAAGCCAGAGGGAGGACCGCAAGAATGCTTAAATCAGCATAATTAGGCATGTGTGTGTGCTTTGAACACACACGTTTCCCCCGAGCCTGGACCCCTGCCACCTGTACACCGCTGTGTATACCAGTCAATAAACATGCACATCGCCACTGAGGCTCGCGCGCGCACGCACGCACGCACGCACGCACGCACGCACGCACGCACGCACGCACGCACGCACGCACGCACGCACATTTGCATTACCATAGTTGTGAGGACATTAACATTTTCATATGGCAATTTTATGAACGTCAATATTAAAAAAACTGTTTTACCCTATAAAGCCTATGATAGCACCGTCATGGCTGCCTATTGGAGCTATCTAGCCTCAGGATACCGGAGAACTCGCCAGTGACTCGCGGCGAAGGTCCTTCATCAATGTCTTCATCGTTCTGCTAACATGCTGTCTTCATCAGTGTAGTATATGTCAAACTCACAGATGTTATAGTTCATTTCCAAAGTGATCAAATTATTTTGTGCAATTAAATAGTCGGCAAGATAATGACAAAAAGGTGAGTATGTGAACACCAATGATAAGTAGGCCTACCATTTCACCATATGTTTACTGATGAATTACATTGTTTCGGTACTTTAGCACTTTCTCTAGTGTTAACTCTAAACAACTATCCCCCCCCTCTCTCTCTCTCAATTCAATGCAATTTAAATGAAGGTGAAGTAACACTAAAATGCACTAAATCGTTGCACTAAAAAGTTCTCCGGATACCCTCCCTCATTACAATCCAGTTGTCAAGCCCTTCTTCCCCTCAACCCAAACCACCCTCACCACACTAACATAGTTTGACCCATTACACTGTGTGGTCCTGTCTAAAGCCCAGGGAACCCAGTCAATTTAATCCATCCATTTAACTCAGTCTACGTTGAAGAATTGCATGTGTGCGTGTGTATGTGTATGTGTATGTGTATGCGTATGTGTATGTGTATGTGTATGTGTATGTGTATGTGTATGTGTATGTGTATGTGTATGTGTATGCGTATGTGTGTGTGCGCGTGTGTGTGTGTGTGTGTGTGTGTGTGTGTGTGTGTGTGTGTGTGTGTGTGTATGTATGTGTGTGCGTGTGCGCACGCGTGTGTGTATGTGTGTGTGTGGCTGTGGCTGAAGATTTTCCACAGGCTCCACTGGTCACGTTGGGTAAAGTAAGCAGTAAAACAATGACAGGAGTTACAATCGAGTTTGTGGTTAAGTCGTTTTTTTTCCTTTTCGCTGCTCACACATCTGTATGTGTTTTACATTTCAGATGCAGCATTAGCTAACCATCTCCTCCCGGGGCGAACGAACGCACATCGCTGCCCCCCCGCCCCGCCCGGACCCGTCCTGGGGCTCCATATGGGGATCATCAGCTCTCATTACAAACCGCTCCGCTAATGATCACCATCGTTTCGTCAGTCCAACCGTGTCATTTTCTAATGGACAATATCATTGGCTGAGTGGATCGTATTAGCAAGGACTTGTAATGCAGTGGATCACTTGTAATTGTATATGCCCACATTGACCCTATTTATATATATATTTGGCCTATATGGAGTCATATAATGTTGCTCTGGAGAGGGAAGTCTGGAGCACTCTGGTGGAGCTGTTGCCCCCGCGACCCGACTACGGATAAGCGGTTTGAAGATGGATGGATGGATGGATGGAATCATAGGCAAAAGTATTTTTTTAATAAAAATCACATCATCGCGATATCATAACAAAACATCACATGCCGCTTTGCTCAGTGACAGACAAAACAAACATTAAACTCTGTTCATTGTTAATGGCATTTAATGTTTGTGTTAGTGACAAGACAAACATTAAACTCTGTCCATTGTCAATGGCGTTTTTTACGTTTTGCCTAGACAAGACAAAAATGAAACCTGTATATAGGAGACAACAAACCTCAAACCCTTAGATGTCCTGCATATATGGAGCTGACCTGTTCTGACATTCCATAATGTTGATCTGACCTCATCAAACCCTGTACACTCAAGACACGCTCCATACTGTATATGGCCAGTACAGAATTCATTCCATATGTTGATCCTTCCCCACCCATCCTTCCTCTTCGATGTTAGCCTGGCTAATAAGCCAGACTCAAATCACACTGTCGTGTGGTATTTGAGTCTGGAGATGCTGTGTATGGATCTTGTTTCCCGGGGGGCAGGTTCAAACATTTTCTCTTTGACGCAATTGGTCAGAGCTACTGTCAGTCAAAGGTCTCAAGCATTGAACGTCACTGTACCAAAGCCCGCCCATATTGCATACCGTGTCCCGATTGGCCACACCAGTTCTCTGGTGTAGGAAATGGGCGTACAATTGAGCCTCTCCAGACCGTAATCCGCCGGCAGGCAATTTTTTTTTGCCAACGGCTGATTCGGTCTGGCTTATTAGCCAGGCTACTTCGATGTCACCCTTTCAACTGATACCTGTCTATTCAAACTCTAGACGGGCCCGCCCCAGAGTTATTAGTGCAGCTGGCGAAAACTAGAGTTCTCAACATGCCCGAGAAATTTAGGCCCCCTCATCAAACCCTGTATACTCAAGACACTGCCCCCGCTGCCACCTGTAGATCTCCATATATGGAGCTGACCTGTTCTGACATTCCATAATGTTGATCTGACCTCATCAAACCCTGTAGACTCAAGACACGCTCCATGTATGGCCAGACCTCATCAAACCCTGTACACTCAAGACACTGCCCCCGCTGCCACCCTTAGATCTCCATATATGGAGCTGACCTGTTCTGACATTCCATATGTTGATCTGACCTCATCAAACCCTGTACACTCAAGACACGCTCCATATATGGCTAGTACAGAATTAATTCCATATCTTGATCTAACCCCCCATGTCAAAGCGCAGGCACTCGCCCAGCAGTCTGCCGTCACCCAGGTGGATGCATGCACGCGACCTCGCCCTTAAGGGCGATGGTCCCTTTGCGTACAGTGAGTTAGCCAGGGCGAAAGCCACGCCGAGAGAGGGCAGAAGTGCTGGGCCGGACGGCATACCCCCAGAGGTTGTAAAGAACGGGCTCCACAACATCATCCTACAGTTTTGTAACCTTGCCCTGCTAAGCAACAAGCCTGACATGTGGTCTCTCTCCAACATCATTCCGGTACCTAAGGCTGGGGACCTCTCGATGCCAGACAACTACCGAGGCATCAATCAGCCTGTCATGCACCACCGCAAAGGTCTACAACCGTATATGATCCTGAACCGGATACGGCATGCCATCGACCCTCACCTGAGGGAGAACCAAAATGGCATTCGAGAGGGGAGAACTGCCGTGGCCCTAATCTTGGTGCTAAGGACAATCATTGAGGAGTTTGACATCTTGGCTGGGGTGCTGCCATCAATGGATCTTGGCCTTACCCTAACACCAAGAAGGTCGAGACGACAGTAGTCCTGACAGACCTGGACTACGCGGATGACATCAGCCTGCTCTCCGACCACGTGGAACAAGCTCAGAAGCTCCTGAACAGAGTGGAGTCCGAGTGTGCCAAGGTTGGCCTGAATACCACGAAAACTGACGTTTTCACATATAGCATCCCATCAGAGCATCCACCTCTGACAAAACAGGAGACAATGCTCTGAAGGAAGTCAAGGACTTCAAGTACCTGGGCTCATGGGTCAACTCAACTTATCTTAAAGTGAGCAAGGCACTTGCATGGAGGGCTCTGAACGGCATGACCAGTGTATGGAACTCCAACCTCTCCTGGCAAACCAAACTCAGCTTCTTATATATGCAACGGTAGAGTCTGTTCTCCTGTACGGCAGTGAATGCTGGACCCTGAAGCCAACCCTGCAGAAGTCTCTAAATGGGTGCTACACCGGAATGCTGCGTGCAGTAAGAGTCCACAGGTTACCAACAAGAACCTGTAAAATGGAATGCCAAGGGTGAGCCAGAAAGTAGCAGCCAGGAGAATGAGACTAGCAGGACACCGCCAGACACCAAGAACTGCCAGCCAGCAAAGTAGCGCTGTGGGAACCAACACACGGGCACCACCGGTCACGAGGACGTCCCACATTAACATATGTGGATGTACTCAAGAAAGACGCAGGAGCGCAAAGCACCAACGAGCTGGCCGGATGTATGGAGAACCGGGAGGACTGGAAGCGACGATGGAAGGCCCGTCTGAGGACGACCTAGGGAGACTTTAAGTATAGGCTACATTTTGATGCCAATACCTTTGTACTTTTACTCAAGTATAGTCTACATTTTGAATTCCAGACTTTTAGTATTTCTACATTGCAATGTTGATACCTTTAGCACAAAATGTGAGTACTTTTTCCCACCACTGGCTTTAAGTGGTTGATTAACAGTTTAAGGGCCCCAGACGGAGATCACCATCAAGTTCAAGTTCGCGGTCAGTTGCCCGAGACGGAGATTGATAAATAGGACGGAGATTAATTATATCAAAACCGGTCGCATCGCTCCACAGCCTAGGAGCACTTGTTGCCCAATCCTCGGTGTTGCACAACAGTGACACGTCATCGAAAATGTTCCCTGCCTGTTTAGCGGACGAAAACGAAAATCTTAAAACGTTCATAACTCACGATCTAAATCATCCCGTCTAATTATGAAAAAATATCCTGTGTCGCGATAGATTTATTCTTACCTCCCGTTGTTGTCGATCGACTCTAGAGTGGTGTGGCTATTGTTAGCTGCTACACAGACATTCACAACAACTTCCGCCCCCCCGGTAAAAGTGGTCCGGGCGCTATAAATGATGGGCATTTTATTAATGGATTAAATAGGTCCGGGCCATCAAGGTGTTAAGCAGGGATTCTGTCTGGATCGAGGCAATTCGTTGATTGACACATGAAGACACACGCTATCATACAGTATAAGGCACTCAAAGAGAGCTGGCTCAGGCTGTACTCCATGACCTGGAAGCGTGTCAAAACTCTGTCTTATCGAACGGATCAAAGCTCAGCGATAAAGGCCTGCCATCAGACCGGCCAATAAAGAGCTCTACCATAACTCTCTATACCTGAGCAGCCCAAACACAAGACAGATGGAGCAAAGTAGAGTAAAGTAAAGTACATTTACGGATGTACTGTGCTTAAAGTGGCACTATGTAACTTTTCAAGCATAACACACTATAACTTATACAATGGGGTACTTTTACTCCACTCAAATTATTTGAAAAAAGTGACAATTAACTTTTTAGATTTAGATTATTATTACAAAACAAAACAATACATTAGCCACTACAGTCCTACAGTATATATTTTGGCTTTTTAAAGATTTTATTTTGTAAAGATTTGTACATTTGAAACCTTTTGGTAGCCTACTTTAAGTATATTTTGATGCCAATACTTTTGTACTTTTTACTCGAGTACATTTAGAATAGCGGACGTTTACTTGTAATAGAGTATTTCTGCATTGCAGTATTATCCTTTTTACTTTAGTAAGAAACATGTGAGCGTATACACTCTTCCACCGGTGCACAAGTCAGATGGAAATGGACACGAGAGAGAGAGAGAGGCCTGCATGTGCTTGCGTGAATACGGTGTCACATTAAAACAATAAAAAGACAAATATTGTAAAAACGCGTCGTAAATCGAATCGATGTGTCAAGCTCGCTAGCGCTACATGAAAGGGCAGCTTGCCGCTTTGCCTGCAGGCCTGCACACTCTCATTTCCATCGTAAAGATATGCATGTGAGACAAGCTAGGCCCTCCATAGATATTATTTTTTTTCTGCGGCGGCTCTCATGGAAGCACAGCGGGGGTTGCCATGGAGTTTGTGCCATCGAAAAACAAAACAGCGAGTTAATTTGATTTCCATTTTCAAAGTTGTCTAGCTTCAGAAATGGATGAATCAAACTCGCTCTTGTGATCGGGGGCCCGAGCTCGGTCCGCACAATCAATCTATTTAGAAAAGGGGTTCTGTCAGCAAAGTTTGATCAAAGTGGCGTGACATTGTTTATATGAGGGGTCTGCGGCTCTGTGCTGCAAAGTGGAGTGTTGTGAACTGTGAATACACTGACTGTTGTGAAGTCACTGTGTCTACTCTCTCTCTCTCTCTCTCTCATCTACAGTACCTCTCTCTCTCCCTCCCTCTCCCCCCTCTCTCTCTCTGACACACGCACACACACGCTCTATCTCTCTCACACATGCAGACATATACACACATAAACACATAGGCTATTACACACGCAGACAAAAACACACACACACACACACACACACACACACGTACACAGCCCTTTCCGCACTCGCCTCCGTCTCTGCCTTTGTGTGTGCTCACTCACACAGCTGTGGATATTGCGCTGGGTTCACTCAAGGTAAAGATATGGTATATTACGCAATGGCTTATAGATTTTTCCACCGCTGGCACTCTGCCAGGCAGCGCTCTCCTCGGCGGGGAGAGAGTGAGAGAGTGAGAGGGAGGGAGGGAGGGAGAAGGGCCTGCCCTGGTGAGGAGCACACTTTGTTCCACAAAGTCTGACTCATTGACGGGATCCAGTGTATCTGGGCAGCCATGGCTGCAGACCGGGGCTATGGCTGGACGGTAGCGAATAGGGGCCAAGGAAGCTGTGTGTGTTTGTGTGCGTGTGTGCGTGCGTGCGTGCGTGTGCACTGTGTATACTTGGATTACTATACTTGTGAGTGCCACATGTCCCCACAAGTATAGTATATAAGAAAGACATTGTGAGAACCAGTTTCCTGTTTTTTTTAGGATTAGGCTTTTTGGCGACCATGGAAATAGTTGCGTGTTTGCGTAAGGAGTAGGACGCGCTGTGATTGGCCAGTAGCCCCTTTGAGTGGCGGGGGGGGGGCAAACGCTCTCGCCAGAACATGAGTTAGTACTATTCTGTCCACATCGGGTCGCAACTCCAACGGGAGCGAGTCGGCTAAGCGAACTTCGCGACGTTCGGCGCGGCAGGCTCGCGTTTGCTTGAGACGGCGCGCCTCCGTTGTGGTCTGAAAACACTGGGCTCCATTTTCGTCAGCGCTAAACCCCTTATCCCTAAACTTCTTTGCCTTTTTTTACTATTTTGCAAAACATTTTTGAATAGTTCAACTAGCCAATCTACATTGACACGTTGTGAGCTTGTAGACTGGCCATTTTAACTATTCGAAAATGTTTTGCAAAATAGTAAAAAAAGGCAAAGAAGTTTAGGGATAAGGGGTTTAGCAGTAACGAAAATGGAGCCCACTGTAATTTATCCCCTACTACTAGTAGGACGGGGGGCGGGAAACAGTTTTTCAGGAGTCAAATTCAAAAATAGCAAAGAATAGCAGACGTGCAAAGCTCGAAGCGTTTCCAGCTTGCAGGTCTGCTACTGTTGATACAAGTAGGACGTTAATTTACGGGAAGAAGGGGAAAAAAAAGGTTAGAATATGGAGATAAGGTTTCTAGGAGGCCTGTACGCCGTGAAACCCTCCGTGTCTTTTTACTCTGATTGTATAAGAAGAAAAATAGACCCAAGTTGTATGTATGTATGAATGATAGCCTGTTGTTGGCTATTTCAACTATCTCTCCCTCAGGCAATAACATGGGAGCTCTATATTGGTCTGTTTTTCTTATACAGAGACACACACACACAACACACACACACACACACACACACACACACACACACACAACACACACGCACACACAGTCTCACACACACACACACACACACACACACACACACACACACACACACACACACACACACACACACACACACACACACACACACACACACACACACACACACACACACACACACACACACACACACACACACACTGTGCAGTGCAAAAAATAAATGACCTTTGCCAGTTATTCATCACAGCAGGGTGCACTGCCATTGGCGGTACATCCAACATATCAACTCTCGTTCCCTATATGCTATACTCTCTCTTTCTCTGTCTATATGTATTGTATATATATATATATATATATATATATATATATACACTGTATATATGGAAATAATCAAACCAGTGGGCAAGTCTATACATGCAGCATAATCGTCACTCTCCATACGGGCTACATTTATTCATACAAGCCCAATGCTAATTCTTTCAAGCTCAAGTTTAAACTTTGATTCATGCTGATTATGCAAGGCAGTCATAACAAGTTTTTTATTGCGCTGTCAAATTGTCTCAAGAAAAAAGAAGAGACGTGTATATATTAGGGATTGGATGAGGAGACGTCCCGTCCCAGTGGAGACCAGAGACGGGTCTTGGAAGAGACAGTTATAGAGTCGCGATCTGGTTTCAATCAGAACGCTTTGCCTGTCAGAATGATTGATCCAACGGCTTCTTGATTTATCCACCTAGTACGTGACACGCATACACACAGCGTATATTAATAAAACTGCTGCTCTCATATCAGTCCTGCACGTAATTCCCCGACTTTGCACAGTAAAAAATGCTGAGAGTTCATTCGCAGAAAAGGGGGGGGAACCAAATGGACCCTGTTTTAACTCTTGAGCGTGTGTGTCCCTTCCCTCGCGGGTTCCGTTCGGTCTACGTGGAGCGCTCAGGATTTTACAGTGTCGTTTAAAAAGGAGGCAGACATTCAGTTTACACACACAAGCGCCTATTGTGTTCATAGACCTAATTTTGGGCAAGATCTTCCACACCCGAGCTTTCTCCCTGGTCTTCTAATTGGGCCCTTGATGCTCGACATAGGGTCTACTTCCTCTAATTAGCTATATCTATAGCGTACGGGAGGGTGTATGAATGCATGCATGTGTAAAATCCTCTTTTGAGCGACTCCAAAGTAACTAAGAGCTTTAATTTCACGCTAGGCTGCATCGGGTCCATTCAGCAGAGTTGCCGCTGAGAAAACCCCCCCCCAAAAAACCCACCAACGGGGTAACGGACGGGGGGGAGAGGGGGGGGGGCAAGGAGATACAGAGAGAGAGAGAGACAAACAACAACAACAACAACAACAGAAGCTCATCCTGGAACAAAGCTGATCCCTCGCTAACCGTTAGGCTACTCCTCTTTCAAACGGGGCTAATTGAGGAGGTGGAGGAGGTGGAGGAGGATGGAGGAAGAGGAGGAGGAGGAGTGGGATGAAGCAGCTGTAACGACGAGGCCCCTTTACAAGCTCCCGTCCTGAGATCTTCTCGTCGGTTCATGCGTCTCGCACTATACTTGCGTTTTCTGCTTGTATATGTAGTGGCGTAATTTCTGAAAAAGCTAAAGCTATATGGCACGTTCATGTCGTGCCCGTGCGTGCGCCGAATTGTTTGCGTGCGGTTATTTGCCTCTTTTTGGCAAATTTTCTTAAATTTTTTGCGGTTATGTGCGGTTATTTGCTTATATTATTTTGGCATAATTGACTCACAAGATCATAAAACCTGTACTCCTTAATGGGAGGATTAAAACGACAACATGCTGCACAATATGCAAGTCCTTTGTTTAAAGCCTTTTCAGTAGATTTTATACATGTTATATTCCCCCTTGGAGCCGAGGTATGGCAGCTGCCATACCCAATATTGACGCCGGCGCTGATCATAGATTCTATACAGCGTCACACAAAAGCGCCAAAGGCAGCAGATCTGGCCCGGACGGTTAGCTCAACCGTCTGGGCATCTAGGCTGCCAAGCCAGCCGGACGGCGCGCCGCGGGTTCGACTCCCGAGCCTGCATTGGCGGCCTTTGCCGCGTGTCACCCCCCCCCCCCCCCCCCCCTTCCTGTCTAATAACTGTACCCTATCAATAAAGGCAAAAAGAAAACGCCAAAGAATATCTTGAAAATTAAAAAAGCAGCAGATCTGCAAGCTCCAAACAAGCTTTTGAGCTTGCAGATCTGCTGTTTTTGCTGTTTTTGAACTTATATAGCGGTTTTGGACATATGAGGTTTCCACCGGGCAGAGACGATGTGTTAGGGGTTCTCAAACCATGTACGTGTTTACTTTGCCCCCCCCCCCCCCCCCCATCTGAAAAGATTGTGTGCCACATTTTCGAAACAGCCTAAAATGAAATGGTAAATGGTGCATTTATATAGCGCCTTTATCGAATGCGCTTTACATATAGACTGTGCGTCAATTCACCCATTCACACACATTCACACACCGATGGCGGTGGAAACCATGCAAGGCACCAACCAGCACATCAGGAGCAATTAGGGGGTTCAGTGTCTTGCTCAAAGACACTTCGACACGAACTCTGGGGGAGCCCGGGTTTGAACTGAAAAATAGTTTCTACCCCAGAGCAGTCATAGCTCTAAACACTGACACTTGAACCCTGACACTTGACACTTTATGGACTAAAGGGACTTACTGTTTTTATATAGAGCATTATGTCTTTTGTTTTAAATGCACTTGAGCTGGATTGCAAAAAATGACAATAAAGATATTCTGATTCTGATTCTGAACAGGCAACCTTGCGGTTACCATCATCCAGCCACTCTACCCCTGAGCCACCGCCGGCCCAGTAAAACACCTAAAAATACAAATAAATAAAATAAAAATAAAACAGGATTAAAGTGGTTTTAACTGATTTTGATGCTGCATACATGTGTATATTATGAACTACGTGTGCTGCACGGGGACCCTCCCTGTATATAGAATGCTCATGTACTGAATGACATTATCCCTGCATTGACCGCTCGGCACGCTGAAGTGATTAACCGTTTTTGGGCGGGAACCCCTTTTGGCGTTTTAAACATTATGTTATAATTTAGCTATTGAAAAATAGGAGATCTACAAGCTCATAGCGCGCCACCGAGTGGCGCGCACGAGCTTGTAGGTCTGCTATTTTTGAAAAATCGTTAAAATGTGCCTCAAATCTTTCCGAAAATTGTCATGATTTAGAAAACTTTTTTTTTTAAATTCGTTGTCAGGCCTGAATGGGTTAAGTTCTTCTTCCCGCGCCATATGTCTGTCTGTCTCTAACATACGTGAGTGTTCTGTCACATTTTGTCTGCAGTGAGAGAGAGAGAGACGTGCGTGTGTGCGTGTGTGTGTGTGTGTGTGTGTGTGTGTGTGTGTGTGTGTGTGTGCGCGCGCACACACATACACGTGTGTGCCATGTGGCTCGGTAGCCACAGCTATATCATGGACCACCATACGACAGCTGTGGGGGCCGCCTGCTACCACTGGCTACAGATCATCCTATAATCCACTAGGAAGTGTGGACGGGGATGTGCACGTACGTATAGTGTGTGTGTGTGTGTGTGTGTGTGTGTGTGCGTGTGCATGTGCGTGTGTGTGTGTGCATACATCATGTATACAGAGACACATACACCCCTTGGACATGACATGCACACATACATATGCCCACAACATTTATATATGAAGACACACGTGTGAACATGCGTGCGCACGTGCACGCACACACACGCGCGCACACGCACACAGTATCTAGAGGACGGCCACCTATTATCCTGTGCCGCTGATTACCTCGGTAAACCATGACAAATTCATTTTCCACGGGCAGTCAGGAACACCGCACAGATAAGAGATGAGTAGAACAGAGTGTTGGATTCCACCCATATCCAAGAAAAACTGCCCCACGCACGCGCACGTACGCGCGCGCACGCGCATGCTCACCATCCCATATTCCCTAAGGACAAGCAGGACTTTGCTTGGGCCTTTGTGTTACAGAAAGGCTATATAGGAAGTAGCATCCCTTCCTTAAACACGGCCCTGCAAATGGACATAACATAATATAATAAATTGTGTCATTATGACAAATCGGTGTTCTAAGTATACATGAACCCTATAGCGTCCATATTCTGAGAGTGTGTGTCATAACAGGCGAACATCATGGCAAAAATAGATGAACAGCATTGGCAAAAACGGCACTGTGAGCTTGTAGATTGGCTGAATTATTTTGGAGAACGGATGTTGGCATAGAGAAAAAAGAGGGGGCAATATCATTGGATATAGAAGGAGGTATAGTCCACTCTTTGCCTTCTGAGCCAGAAGGCAAAGCTCTCTGTCTACCGAGCAATCTTCGTTCCTCTCATCTATGGTCATGAAGTGTGCATGGGTCATGACCGAAAGAATAAGGTCGCGGATACAAGTGACCGAAATTAGTTGTTTTTTTCCCCAGACGGGTGCACGGCTGGCATCTCCCTTAGAGACCGGGTGAGAAGTTCAGTCACACGACTTGGAGTCTCTTCACTTAGAAAGTAGTCTGCTGGCCTGGGCCATGGCTCAATGGTCCAGGCACCTTGGCTGGTAATCCAGTCTGGCAGTGTGCCGCGGGTTCGACTCCCGATCCCGACGGCCTTTACTGCATGTCTTCCCCCCATCTCTCTCCCCATTTCCTGTCAGCCTACTGTCTGTCCCTCCATAAAAAATATAAAATAAATAAAAAAGCCACAAAAAAACCATAAAAAAGAAAAAAAGAAAGTAGTCAGCTTAGGAGGAGTCAGTTAGGTGGTCCGGGCAACTATACTAAGTGCCAAGTATCTCCATAGGGAGGTCCTTGCTGCATGTCCCACTGGGAGGAAACCCCCTGACATGAAGACCAAGGACCAGTTGGAGGGATTACATCTCCACACAGCATGCAGGCCTGGGACCGCCTCGGGATCCAGGAGGAAGTTGCTATATAATGTCGCTCTGGAGAAGGAAGTCTGGAGCGCTCTCTATACTGGAACTGTTGCCCCCCGCGACCCGACTCTGGATAAGCGGTTGAAGATGGATGGTCTTCTAGAGACCCTGCGGGGGTCCCTGCAGGTCAACGATAGGGTTTAAGTGATTAAAACACCGTTGTGTGGTTTGACTGTCACTGCTGTGGTGTTTCAACCCCCCCCCTCCCTCCCCTTCCCTTTGTATCCATGCATCCCTGACCACCCTGTGCAGCTGCATAGCCTGAGGCCTGCACGCCGTGCACGGCACCCTAGAAGCGTGCACGGACCCCCAGTCGGTCCATGCCTGCAGCGGAGAAGATAAATAAGTCAAAGGAACCAGTAGTGTACCTCCGGGGCTTTGCCCCGGCCGTCCCTGCCTGCCTCATGCCTGGCATCCTGCAGGTTGGCATGGGCATCCATCCTACCTTTCCAAACCAATCCTCCGCTTTATATATACACCAAATCTATATCCTCGTTCCCAGCACCTTGAGTCAGACCAAACGGCTCAGCACGGGCCTGAGGCGTGCGTGTGTGTGTGCGAGAGAGAGAGAGAGAGAGAGAGTGCACGCTGTGGAAAGTAATGCCGGCAGCCGGCAGGGCCTTGTATGTTACCAGATCAGGCGAGCCCACCTCGGCTTACACACGGCACCACGCTACGGCCATCGCCGTCCGGTCCCAGTGAAACCAGAACCCAGAACTCATGACACAAGAGTGCCATCGGGCCAAGCCAGGGCAGGAATATATAGGACACAAACACACAAGCAAACTTGACAGTCATGAAGTCAGGTGCTGATGACATGCAGGCCCTCCAAGGGGTGATGTACGTTTTTTTATTTCAATAAATCAAGTGAACTGGGACGGGGGATTTCTGAGCATAACCTAAAATATATTCAAAAGAAGAATATTAAAAAAAATCTACACGTGCAATGGAATGAAAGAAGGCTATTCAGAAGAATAATGGGTTAAATGTAAATGCATGAATATACATTCAGTCATTCATCATGACAGAGTTTATCTCTTCCGCCCTGATATAGGAAATGACAGCTCCACTTTTATAAGATATTGAGTAAAAGCCTTCTGTATATATTTCTTAAACGTTTATGCTACCGCTGCCTGTTATCCTTGCTTCTTTTAAATGCCGTGCCAAAATGTGCGCGGCTGAGTGAATTTCAAGTAGCCAAGCCTATTCATTTGATCTACAAAATCTCTGAAACACTTAAGAACTGTAAATAATTGGACAGAAGCTCTAATGAAAACAAACCGAGGCATGCACCACAAAATAAAGTCTATTTTGCATCATCCGAACCAACCAACCAACCAACCAACCAACCACACGCGGTAGGTAGGTAGATAAAGTGTTAAAACATTTCGGAGCTGCAGCATCGAGGCTTCAAAAGTTGGCACCGGCCACGGAGACAAACAGGCTGCCCAGTGCAGGCAGCAGCTCGAAGCAAAGCTCTCTCTCTCTCCCTCCCTCGCCGTATAGAATAGCCTATATTGCCTAAGATTTAGACTCTCGTATATAGGCTATTTTATAAATAGCCTACATCATAAAATACAGTCTAAATCTTAGGCTACAGCCCTATACATATATATAATAACATCTCATTTGGATATAAGGGGTCGGGGAAATATAGTTCCTTCCTTCCTATATCCAAAAAGAAAAAAACCACACACACCACATAAAAAGTTTTAATTGACGACAGCGAAACGCGACCTTCTTCAGTTCAAACCGCACGAAAACTTTATGCAAATGAAAGTGCGTCCCCACCGCCGTGCACGGATGTGAAACGTTGCGAAACACGCACGCAGCCCGTGCGTGCGTGGTAAAAAGGCTCGTTGTGAGAGTGACTCGTGAGTGAAACATTTTGGCTGAGGAGAGCGGCGGAGCGTCCATTATTCTATGAGCATGCAGGGACCGTCACCTCTACCGTAGCCCCGCACGGAGGACGAGGCCAACAAAGCTTTTATCAACATTAATATTAATATTAAATACATCACATTGTTTACATCGCTATAGACGAGAGTTTTTTTTCCTTCTTTTTTGTAATTATTCTTTCTTTCTTTTTTCTTGTTTTGCTTCTCCTCGCTTCTGATTTGAAAATTATTTACAGAAGTTTAGATAAAACAGCCTATACATTCATTGCCACAATGGTAGCATTGTGCGTGGACAGTGGACACGCGCGCGCGCACACGCGCACACACACACACACACACACACACACACACACACACACACACACACACACACACACGCACGATGATACGGGCCTATACTCACACGCATCAGAGGTCATAGGCTATAGGCTAGTACAAAAAAATATATATTAAAATATATTTCACAGATTGCAAAGGCGTATAAAGCACATATGAGGTGCAGGTGACAAATGATTTCAAAAGACATATGAACAACACAAAAAGCACATTCCTTTGACAATCTTCGCATGGCCTATAGGCCTATACCCTGGCCTAACGGCCTATACATTTAAACTCATATCACGGCCGAGAGAGACACGCAATATGCTGGAGATGAAACCATATTTATAGGCTATTAGTTCTATATAAGTTCTAATCTATCAGTCATCATAGTGTCGGCCTAACTAGATCAATATGTAGTGCGCATATGGACAGCATGCGTGCACGCGGGGCCGCGCCGACAGGGATCTGTTGCCAATTAATTTTAATTAATGGAAAGAAATGGAAAGTCAACGCGGACCTCTGCCTTCACACAACTAAAGCTTGGAAAATTACAGCCAATATGCAGAATAGGCTGCTTTTTTTTTAGCACATCAAATGGCCTATTGATATATAGCCTCTATGCTAGAATCATACCCAAAAATAACAGCGACACATATTAAAAACACAGAAAAAGGAGTAGCGATTCTGAAGGAATGTGCTATGCATATATTTGAGTTTTTTTGATGTAAGGCAGCCCCATGTTATAATATATAGCGACAGGCAGACAGCAGCAACATGGGGGTTGAAAACCGGAGCTGGCACGCGGCACGCATGCCCTAATTCTCGCATGAAGCAAGCCGAGTCCTGTTGTAGTTTCTAAAAAACGTATCTTGATATAATTACAGAAAAATCTGCAGGCATAAGCAGGAGGACAGCACACGACGCACACAACACACGCACACACACACACACACACACACACACACACACACACACACACACACACACACACACACACACACACACACACACACACACACACACACACACACACACACACACGTGTTCATATTCACCCCCTAAAAACCCATAGACCCAGATCACTTGACGAAGCCAAAGAAGGCCGCTCAGAAAGGCATTTATTTCCCCCCCAAAACATGCACCTTATATATATGGCTCATTGCCGGACACAGATGTATTATATAGTAAATGTAATTTTAGTATAATATAGCAGACCTATATGATGCTTCCCAAATAGGCAAAATGGGTTCAGCAGGGGGAAAAGTGAAATTGCATATATATAGGCCGTGACCTCTCGAGCTGCATGAGAAATAAAGGCCTGTAGTCTGTGTGCGAAAAGCAATAAAGGAAGAAAAAAAACACTCCACGAAAACTGAACAGAATTATTATGAATAATACAGTTTATAAGCCTTTCATAAATTAAACGTATATAGTTATATAGGTTTATAGACTAATAGCCACATAACAATCCATTATTGGCTTCAACCTGACATATGAATGATATAGGCATACTGGATATATAGGCTATACGATTGCCAAATATACCTTAAATAAAATAAACAGATTGTCTGTAAATTATCAGGAAAAAAAAAACACGAGGGTTAGAATTAAAAGAAAGAAAAGGGCTATATACTGTAAGTTATAAATGCCGGAGTCCGGAGAGAGAGGGACAGAGGCACGCAGCGCCGCGGCATACATGCTGCAGTGGAGATGCAAAGTCTTCTGTTAACTCCGTAATAACCTGACATACTGCACTTCAACACAACTTCATGATACAATATATATATAGGACACATCACAAAGGTTATGCTATACTAGTTATGAATAACGCGTATCAGGCCTAAGCTCAATCATGGAAAAATCCAGTAGAAATGTGACCTTTTCTGCTGATAGCCTATATCTATATACGCCAGCGTGCAGGCTTTGTTGCAAATATAAGAATACCTTCCACATGATTCACGACGTGTATTTGTCCACATAAAATAAGAAGCGACCGAATTCAACCGAACGTCCTTCAAATATTGTCTAAATAATGCGTGACTCAACAAGGGTCAAAGGGCCTATATTGCCCATTATAGGCCTATATACGTATATAGGCAATTAAATAGTACAAAAACTATAGGATATTTGTATTTTATCAAACCGTGTATAGCGGGCTATAGGGGCTAGAATATATAAGACTATAATAGACTTTTTTCTTTTCTGGGTAACTAAGCATGCTGTCGAGATGCGTCGAGCGGCCTGTGAGTTCCAACACGTCGCAGAAAATAGCATGTCCTAAACCTAACCAAATAAGTTATGCTCACTGTATAAGACAGAGAGAGAGCCACGGGTTCATTCCTGCATTTATAACGTGCACGCGAACCATATTAGATTCATAGACTGTCACTATAGTCAAAATTGCCCTTTATAGCCTTGCGTGCTAGGAAATGAGTTGAAACTTTAACATAAATGTTATGCGGTCTTTATTCCAAATTGCCTGGAAAATAACTGCAATAAGGCCCATAAATCAACCAAACTGTATAGGCTATCAGTCTAATAACAACCAACAACGGGCTATATTCGTCTCCACACACGCACGCGGCCTGGCTTTAACAAGCTGCCGTCAGAATAAAAAAGTACACTTTGGCTACTCGATCCGAGAAGAATTAAGCTGCGTTGTAACACCCGGATCCGCATGCGTGTGGACTGGAGGAGCGTTTTAAACGTGTGCTGCAGAGCCCCCAGCGCCATGCACGCCG
>NW_027637617.1:0-9576 GCF_951216825.1 Electrona antarctica
TCACAGACATGCATATTGTCACTGCCAGGTGGAAACTAGTTTCATTCACAGACATGCATATTGTCACTGCCAGGTGGAAACTAGTTTCATTTTTTTGGAATCACTTGATACATGCAAAAGTAATGAAAATAGCACATCTATTAGAACACAATTGGACAGCAATTGGATGTGACATATTTTAGAGCCAAAGAAGACAGATTAATTGTAATAGTCGGCGCAATAACCACATCCCCAAGCAAAAAATAAATAAAATGAACACAATACAAAGTAGCCCACCTTTGATTGATTGGTTGAATACTTTATTATTCATAAATGTAGACAGCCATGTGGTACAGTCGCACATTAAGGCTACAAGGATAACACTCAAAACAAAGGTCCTGGGGACTGGTTTCCATTGTGGTCCTATGTATTCAATTCATCAACATAACATAACAAATTAACACAAGGCAGTGAATCACACCTCCTTTCAATGGGATTTGTTAGGCCAATTCGGAAATTATTTTGGTCATGTACTGTCAATTCTTAACTCTTAATTTCCATTTTCCAGCCATTCAGTTGCATAAAATAAAAGTTTTATTTATTTTATTTTTGTATTATTCTGGGGACCTCCAAAAATCATTTGGTTTAAGTTTAAGCATTATGTTATACTTTAGCCATTTCTTTTAGAATAACTGTTTTGGAGATAAAATATGTTCCTGCCCGATAGCAACAATTATGCTCATGAAAATATAATTCATCCCACATCCACAGAATATCACGTTTTACTGGGCCAGCTTTTATAACCGACAAAACAGGGATTACTGGAATGTGCTCATTTCGTCTGAATTTATGATTTATTTTTTTATGAACAGTAACTTCGACTGTTTTTCCTTTTTTAAAACCCATTTTGGGCGGGAACCCCTCTTGGTGTTAGCATTATGTTATGCTTTAGCTATTGAAAAATAGCAGATCTACAAGCTCGTAGCGCGGCACTCGGTGCCGCGCTACGAGCTTGTAGATCTGCTATTTTTGAAAAATCGTAGAACGACTGACATAGAAACATAGCTTTTTCAGAAAACTGTCAGGATTTAGAAGACATTTTTTGAATCTGATCTCAGGTCAAAATGGGTTAAGGCTACGATGCAGAACTTATTTGAATGAATGAAACATTTTCACCAAGCTGTATTATAGAGAGTATGTACTAGTTATATTGTATTATAATACTCTACCATGAACATGTACTAGTTTTATTGTAATAGCATATAGTCAGATTGCTTAAACTCACTTTTTAAGTTCCGGAATTACAGCAATTAATTATTGTATACACTATACAGCTCAACCAAGCTGAAGCAGTCCAACTTTATACTTTGTCTAAAGGGGCGAGGTCACTTCTTAGGCGTCTTACTGGTACATGTAAGTACATCATTATATCTTGACATAATGCAATGATGTACTTTCATAATCAAGCTGTCTGTCTGTCTGTCTGTCTGTCTGTCTCTCAGGTCTATAGTAGGTCGTAGGTTCTTCTTCCTGGTTGGGACTCTCTACCTGTACCGCTGTGTCACCATGTACATCACCACTCTGCCTGTGCCGGGAATGCACTTCCACTGCTCCCCAAAGGTAACGCACGCACGCACGCACGCACGCACGCACGCACGCACGCACGCACGCACGCACGCACGCACGCACGCACGCACGCACGCACGCACGCACGCACGCACGTAGATGTACTCGCCTGCCTGTGTTTACTCTCATGTTGATAGAACACGTCTGGATGATGTCCCCCATTCGTGTTTACGTTGGTATTTTAGTAGTCTCTTGAAACATACAAATCTTGACGTGCATTCGATTGTTTCTAGATTTGAGGAAACCTTTGTAATGTGTTGCCAGTGATAACCTGCCCAAACTAGGGACTATAGGGAGTGTTGAAGGGTTTCTCACACTAAATCAGTTGAACCGTTTGGTCAAAATAGCACAAATATCAACTTTCAACTAACTAATAACAGTGGTTCTCAACCTTTTAGTTTTTTATGGATCAGGGCCCCAAAAAAAATCTTGAAAGCGCGTGTGTGTGTGTGTGTGTGTGTGTGTGTGTGTGTGTGTGTGTGTGTGTGTGTGTGTGTGTGTGTGTGTGTGTGTGTGTGTGTGTGTGTGTGTGTGTGTGTGTGTGTGTGTGTGTGTGTGTGTGTGTGTGTGTGTGTGTGTGTGTGTGTGTGTGGTCCAACCAGCTGACCACCATTTTTGAAATATCGTGAAAATGTGGCGCACATCTTTGAATATATATTCTTTCACAGCAAATGTGTTTCTTAACTCAAATCTCTGCTTCTGGGGGGGGGGGGGGTGTCCCTGGGACAACATATTTTCAGATGGGGGTCGGTGGCCAAATACAGATCATTTTTTGGAGTCCTTGACATGAAATCACCACTGACATTAGAAACATAGGTTTTGTAGAATCTTATCTCGGGTCTAAATGTTATGTTATAAATTATTTGGGGGCCCTCTTGCAATGAGAGCCACTGAACTGTAAGCTTTGAGTAAAAACAAACATACAATCAAATAAATGGTGTGTATAACTGTCGTTATGCATTGCCGTCACAGCTGTGACCTTGTGGTCCTTTTTTTCCACCCCAGTAGGAGGTCTGACATCTCAGGCTTGTTCCCACACAAGCACGCAGGCAGACACACACACGCACAGACACACACACGCACAGACACACACACGCAGGCAGACACACGCACGCAGGCAGACACACGCACGCACAGACACACACACGCACAGACACACGCACGCAGGCAGACACACGCACGCACAGACACACACACGCACAGACACAAGCACGCAGGCAGACACACGCACGCAGGCAGACACACGCACGCAGGCAGACACACACACGCACAGACACACGCACGCAGGCAGACACACGCACGCACAGACACAAGCACGCAGGCAGACACACGCACGCACAGACACAAGCACGCAGGCAGACACACACACGCACAGACACAAGCACGCAGGCAGACACACACACGCACAGACACAAGCACGCAGGCAGACACACACACGCACAGACACAAGCACGCAGGCAGACACACACACGCACAGACACAAGCACACAGACACACACACGCACAGACACACACACACAGACACAAGCACGCAGGCAGACACACACACGCACAGACACACACACGCAGGCAGACACAAGCACGCAATGCAGACACACGCACAGGCACAAAGTGCTGAAATGTGAAATATGAGTGTTTCATTTGACTTTTCGCGTTGTGACACACGTCGTCAATTCTTTACAATGCGATTAAATTCACAGTCAGATCAGATAAAGCTTTACTCGACTCAAACACTGACGCATCCACCCAGTCCTTACCCTCTCTGTGACGTGACCTTACCCTCTCTGTGACTCAAACACTGACGCATCCACCCAGTCCTTACCCTCTCTGTGACTCAAACACTGACGCATCCACCCAGTCCTTACCCTCTCTGTGACGTGACCTTACCCTCTCTGTGACTCAAACACTGACGCATCCACCCAGTCCTTACCCTCTCTGTGACTCAAACACTGACGCATCCACCCAGTCCTTACCCTCTCTGTGACTCAAACACTGACGCATCCACCCAGTCCTTACCCTCTCTGTGACGTGACCTTACCCTCTCTGTGACTCAAACACTGACGCATCCACCCAGTCCTTACCCTCTCTGTGACGTGCATCCACCCAGTCCTTACCCTCTCTGTGACTCAAACACTGACGCATCCACCCAGTCCTTACCCTCTCTGTGACGTGACCTTACCCTCTCTGTGACTCAAACACTGACGCATCCACCCAGTCCTTACCCTCTCTGTGACGTGACCTTACCCTCTCTGTGACGTACTGACGCATCCACCCAGTCCTTACCCTCTCTGTGACGTGCGGCCGGCATTCATCAGGCGAAGGATGTTTTTGTTTTGCTGCAAATGTCTTAACCCATTCTGAACGGGAACCCCTTTTGGTGTGTTAAGCATTATGTTATGCTTTAGCCGTTGAAAAATAGCAGATCTACAAGCTCATAGCGTGGCACCGAGTGCCGCGCTATGAACTCGTAGGTCTGCTATTTTTGAAAAATCGTGAAAATGTGCCTGAAATCTTTGAATATATATATATTGTTACAGAGCGAGTTTTTAACTCAAATCTTTGCTACTGGGAGGGTCCCTGGAACAACACATTTTCAGACGGGGGTCGGCGGCCAATATATATATTTGGGGTCCTTGACATGAATATGTTTGAGAACCACTGACATAGAAACATGTTTTTTTTCCAGAAAACTGTCAGGATTTAGAAGGCATTTTTTTTTATTTCGACGTCGGGCCTAAATGGGTTAAGGCAGCTGCTGTGCCGTTAACACCCGCCCCGCCCCGCCCCGCCCCGCCCCGCCCCGCCCCGCCGCAGGCAATAATATTTTTGTTTATTCGTTTTGGATTCGATGCCGAATTCATAATTGGCCCATGCATGTAGGTTCTTGCATTGGTTGGGGTTGAAATAAAGATCGAGTTTCGAGTGTGTGTGTGCGTGCGTGCGTGCGTGCACGCGGCACGTGCATGTCACTAAATCTGAAAAGCTGTCAGTCAATCAACCCCAATTAGTCACAGGTGTTCAGTCATTCCCCACAGGCCCAACCTTAGAGTATATATGAATAGAGACGGCACCCGAGTTCTCCTCCCATCCACTTGCATTAAGTTAGAGTATATATGAATAGAGACGGCACCCGAGTTCTCCTCCCATCCACTTGCATTAAGTTGCTCAAAAGTGCATGAGGCGATTTCACTGTGCATTCTGGGTAGGAACAGAGTGCATTCTGGGATGGATTGGGCCCAAACACATGAACGCGCTGCCGCTGACTATCATTGCAGGCATTCAGCGTTCACGTGTCATCGTGAACGTGCACAATGATAGTCAACGGACCAGCGCGTTCATGTGTTTGGGCCCACGCTGCAATATCAAATTCGGCCACTATGTCCATTTTGCCTCAGGGTTTCATCCGGGTGCCGTCTCTATTCATATATACTCTAAGGCAGGGTTCCCCAATTAATTTTCCTCGAGGGCCATATTTTGACTAGGGTACCAGGCTGGGGGCCGAGTCCGCACGCGTGAGGTCGAGGTCTTGCCCTGAAAATGAATTTTCAGGGCAGGACCCCATTTGAAAAGGATGCCCAGTTTGACATGCGGGCCGCCTATTGGGGTACCCTGCTCTAAGGGCCCAACCTGCTGCCTTTCTAATCTTTTTAGCCTTGCTCATTTATAACATTTGTGTTTGCCAAATGCCACCACCTCCAGATAATTTATTTTCACTTATTATTGCCTACTAAGTTATAGCCAATTATGCTTAAAAAGTACATTTACAGCCTACACAATGTTAATGCTTATTAAGCCTTTCAAAGAAGGAAATCTGATGACATTAATTAGTTGTAGCTTTTGATACAAGTCTACGTCCCAGAAAAGAGTCATTTTAAACCTTTGAATTTGGATTAGAAAATCGTTTATTGATAAATCGTGTTTGTTCTCTACATTTGAATCAGTCAAGTAGATCATATTTCATCATGGGCACGCACACACACACACACACACACACACACACACACACACAGTCACACACAGTCACACACAGGGCCGGTCCTGAGAAATCTGGCGCCCCAAGCAGGATCCCCCCCCCCCCCCCCCCCCCCTCTGTCCCAAAAATTGAGGAGACACTGCGGAGGCACTGGGGGGACAGTGGGGACACTGTGGAGGCACTGGGGGTCCATTGGGGAGGCACTGTGGGGACACTGGGGAGGCTCTGTGGAGGCACTGGCGGGACACTGGCACTGGGGAGACACTGGGGAGGTACTGGGGAGGCACTGGGGAGGCACTGGGGGGGCACTGGGCAGACAGAGTTGGGACAGAGTAAAAAAAATAAAAAATGTTTTTTTTTTTGGCGCCCCAACCATGGCGCTCGAAGCCGCTGCTTCGTCGGCCTGTAGGAAGAACCGGGCCTGGTCACAGACCCAGTCACACACACACTCTCTTTCTCTCTCTCTCTCTCACAGACAGACACGCACACACATCTTGATCAAACTATAACTACTACGTACTCAGCAGATCAGATTCAGCAGAGTACAGAGTTTAAAAAGAGCACTAAGCACTTTTTATTTTAAATATCCACCGTAATCTGAAGACTGGCCTAAGTTCAGACACAACCTCAGCCCCAAGCACTCCAACCAGACATGACCATCCCGCTGAGCATTGTTCAGACTATATTATAACTGGTCTAGACTGTGAAACAACATTTGTTTGTTTGGGACCCGAACCTGCGACACGCTTACCAGCCTATAGGGGGCATAAATACCTGAATTCTGGGGTTAAATGTGTAAAAGCTAGGTTGGCGGAGGAAGTGTAGCGCCCAGGATTACATTATTAGATCATTGACACTGGGTGGAAAATATGGGTTGCAAAAATAGAGGGTATGCGCGTGACATCATCATCATACCCGGAAGTTATGCGGGAACGCCTACTGAGTGGCAAAAAACGACTTTCTGGCCATGACAGCCCATACATCCAAACAGAAAAGTCCTATCTGATTGCATTAAATGACTTTAAACAACATTAAATTCACTTTGTCACTCACTTTGCCACTCGATCTGCCATTCACTTAATGCATGCGCATACCCTCTATCGTGGGATAAAAATGATTTAAAAAAGCTAGTGTGGCAATCTGGAGGAACCTCTAGTGACGACCCTGTGTGTGAAATGAAATGAAATGAAATCTATATTTACCCAGGGTATCTGGGCTAAGCTCAAGAACTTGTTTCCAGCCAGGCCCTGCTCATAGAACACATTTCATCGTAGTGGTTCAATGCCTTGTTCAAGGGCACTTCAACGGTGGTAATTTTAACGTGTCGGACGGCTGATTCGAACTGGGAACCTTCCGGTATCAAGACCGCGCCGCTATCCGTTCGGCCACCGCTGCCACTATCACGGCAGCGTTGTCACGCATTCACGCTGCTCCTCGCTAGCGTTTATCTCTCTCCAGGCTCTATTCTGGGCCAGCGGTTTGGACTGAGGCACGAGGCAAGCAGCCCACATGGCATTTGACAATTTCCAGACGCCAAACGCAGGATTTTATTGGTACCACTTTTGTTTTGTACCAGCTCAGCGGCCTTGTGGTTAGAGTGTCCGCCCTGGGACTGGGAGGTTGGGGGTTCAATCCCCGGCCGGGTCATACCAAAGACTCTAAAAAAATGGGACCCAGTGCCTCCCTGCTTGACACTCAGCATCAAGGGTTGGATTGGGGGGGTATAAGTCCCTGTGACGTACTAGCGTCATGTCTAGGGGGTGTACTTGTACATCAAGCTGCCTCACACACTACAGAAACAGGAGATAGGCTCCTGCTCTATAGGCCTCATGGCTCGGCAAGGCTTAAAATAAAAAGGATAAATAAAAAGTCTTCTGAAAGAATATTATATTCAAAGATTTGTGCCACATTTTCACGATTTTTCAAAAATAGCAGACCTACAAGCTCCCTACATAAAGGGAACCTTGACATATTTGTTTATTTTTAAATTGAGCTTGTAGATCTGCTATTTTTCAATAGCTAAAGTATAACATAATGCTTAGTTAAAACACCAGAACAGGTTCCCGTCCAGAATGGGTTAACGGTCCAATTCCTTAACGGTTCCCTTTAACGGTTCCTATATTATTATTTTTTTAGAATAATTTTGGCATTCATCCAATATTTGTGTGTTCATGATCATGGACACACAAAAAAAAAAGAAGTCCCTGGCGTACAGTATAATATGTGTGCTCATGCCTGGCCTCCCTGTGGACACAGAGCAGACCCTGAGAAGAACTCTTGGGAGAAATCATGACATTTCTTCCATGACATGCAAACATTACCAGAACACCAGTCTGAGAATCCTATCGTCACATATTGGGGAAAACAGCGCCCCCTGCTGTTGTTAGTCTGTCTTGAGAGACTACCAGAGCCATGGTTCACGTGGTTAAAGGTAATTTGATTGGCCATTTTTTTAGTGCCGCGCTATGAGCTTGTAGATCTGCTATTTTTTTTTTAAACCGTGAAAATGGGGTTACCAACTCTCCATCATTTAGCTGCATGGGGACCACCTGGAACCCCCTCAAGGACCACTGGTGGTCCCTGGACCACTGGTTGAGAACCCCTGCTCTATGCAGGGACGTGCACACATAGACATCAAAGGGGGCTTCAGCCCCTGCCCTTTTACTGCCCTCTCCAGACCACGAATGCAGCATTTACTACATGGTGAAAGAAATGCAAATGCCCTCCTCTCCTTTCCATACCATGCCGGAAGGCAGCATTCAGGAGAACTGTTTTTTTCCCCGAAGTCTCCTGAACTTGAACGCAGCATTTTGCATTGAACTAATTTGTCTCTAAATCCATGTCGTTACACCTGCATCTCCACTAGCTAAATAGCCGATCTACAAGCTCTCAACGCGTCGCAGCACGACGCGTTGTGAGCTTGTAGATCTGCTATTTTTGTCCAAAAGTGCCCTCTTACGAGACGTCAGCCAACATACTCTGCACGACCCTGGCTCTATGTACATTATGATGATGATGGTGGTGGTGGTGTGTCTCCAGGTGTCCGGGGATTACGTGATGATGACGGCGAGGGTGATGAAGATGCTGTGCGGCGGAGGGCTGACCATCACGGGCTCTCACCACCTGTGTGGAGACTACCTGTACAGTGGACACACCGTGATCATCACACTGACCTCACTGTTCGTCACAGAATGTACGTACACGCACGCACACACACACACACACACGCACGCACACACACACTGTGAGACTACCTGTACAGTGGACACACCGTGATCATCACACTGACCTCACTGTTCGTCACAGAATTTACGTACACGCACGCACACACACACACACGCACGCACACACACACTGTGAGACTACCTGTACAGTGGACACACCGTGATCATCACACTGACCTCACTGTTCGTCACAGAATGTACGTACACGCACGCACACACACACGCTCGCACACACACACTGTGAGACTACCTGTACAGTGGACACACGTGATCATCACACTGACCTCACTGTTCGTCACAGAATGTACGTACACGCACACACTGAGACTACCTGTACAGTGGACACACCGTGATCATCACACTGACCTCACTGTTCGTCACAGAATGTACGTACACGCACACACGCAAGCACGCATGCACGCACTGTTCAACACAGAGTGTACATACACGCACGCACGCAGACACACGCAGACACACACCCACACGCACGCACACACACCCTTCCTCTTCCATGTCTCCCTTTTGACTGATACCATGTCCATTCAAACTCTAGACGGGCCTGCCCCAAAGTTATTAATGCAGCAACGCTGACCCCTAGTGGTTGACAACAGTCAGGGCAGCTGCTGAAAGTCATTGTGTCGTGGCCAGTCTGTGTTTACCCAGCAGTATGCAGTGGAACTCTGAACAACGTTGATTATGTCTTTATGATTATCATCAACCGCTGTGAAGATAACTGCTTAGGAGTAGAGTAAGGTTCATGTTGGAATCTATGGT
>NW_027637616.1:0-2500 GCF_951216825.1 Electrona antarctica
AAAGTGGTTAAAAGCTATAAGGTGACTCAGATGCGTTCCCGGTCTTAAAGGGTCTGTAGAGGTTTAAATCCACTTGAAAATTGTCCATTAGAAGCATGTGTCTTACTCGTTCACTCACTGTAATATTCCCAAAAACAAATCTCTTCTTGTATTAAAATGATTCAGTCCAAACAGTGGTAAAAATGTACATCAAAGTTTACTTCTCAAAAAACACAAAAAGAAAGTTCCACAGGATTACAATTGTGAGATGTGACGACGGCGGTAAGAAAACTGTGTGCTTCCAAACTCCAAAATGTTCTGCCACTGACTGACTGCATGCCTCTCAGTCACTCTGATCAAACTGTTCTGCCACTGACTGACTGCATGCCTCTCAGTCACTCTGATCAAACTGTTTCTGCCACTGACTGACTGCATGCCTCTCAGTCACTCTGATCAAACTGTTCTGCCACTGACTGACTGCATGCCTCTCAGTCACTCTGATTCAAACTGTTCTGCCTCTGACTGACTGCATGCCTCTCAGTCACTCTGATCAAACTGTTCTGCCACTGACTGACTGCATGCCTCTCAGTCACTCTGATCAAACTGTTCTGCCACTGACTGACTGCATGACTCTCAGTCACTCTGATCAAACTGTTCTGCCACTGACTGACTGCATGCCTCTCATTCACTCTGATCAAACTGTTCTGCCACTGACTGACTGCATGCCTCTCATTCACTCTGATCAAACTGTTCTGCCACTGACTGACTGCATGCCTCTCAGTCACTCTGATCAAAGCAGCTCCCTAATCACCAGTATAAGCTACACCTGATTTCAATGCACACCAATTATCAAGGTACAAAATGTTCTCTCAATGCAAAGATCCTCTTAAAGGCATAGGCAATATACTTGTAGTACATATAATGAAATAAACAATGCATTTAGCAATTCAATCTTCAAACATTTATGTTTTATACATTTTACTGAATACTCATTCTGAATATGAAATATCAATAAGAAATGTTATCTCAGTGGTTTGGCTTCCACAGGGTGATATGGGGTTCCTTCATCCCTTCCTTCAATCAATATTTTATTCAAGGCCTGCTGGTAGAGGCATGTGGAATTCATACAGGCATGTGGAGTTCATACAGTGAAATATTGACGTGATGTTGACAGTTCACCTTTCGTTTTTTGTTTTGTTTCTTTCTCGCATCTGAAGGTAGATCACGATCTACCAGTGTGGACAAACAAACAAAGGCTGTGCAGGTACTGTAGACCACAGGTCTCCACCAGGCCAGGTCAGGTTATTGTGGCCTCCTGGTGGCGCTACAATAGGCCAATTTCTTCTTACGCCTTTTGTTGGCAATTTGTTGGATGATTTGAGGCATTTTGTTCCAAAAATGTGTTTGGAAAATATCCACATGTTGGATATTTGCCTAGTAGGAAAGTGCGTAAGTTGCACGCTGCGTTCATGATTTGAGGCTTTTTGTTCAAAACGGGCCAATCGTGCAAACTTTGAAAGCCAATGTTAGCCAATTAGGATGGAATATGAAATATCGGACAGATCTGTCTTGAGCACATGACTATAGAGATACTGTGTAACGATTTGCGGGATTTTTTGGACAGAATCTGGTTGAGTATATATCAAAAAATGTTTTTTTTTTTTTTACAAATGTCGGCCTCCTGGTGGCGCTATAACAGTCTAGAAGGAGAGGCCAACCCCCCAAAAAAGAAAAAAAAATCCATGAGTAAGTTGTAAGTCGCTCTTGATTTAACAGTGTCCGCTAAATGCCGAAATTGTAAATTGAGTAAAATCTAATAACCTTTAGTCGACTAAAACTCATAACAAATATGTCAGAATACAACAGTATGACTAAAACTATATGGAACTTTACTCAAAAAGACTCAAATACACCAGAGTAGGAGGGTAGGAAGAGAGACTCGACAGGACAGATTCAGCGACAACAACTATGACAGTGACACAGACGCAGAGAAGGCTCCCTTGACTCAAATACACCAGAGTAAGGCCGAGTGTGTTCAAGGACGGACACATGCACACCGCACAGACACACCGCACGGACACATGCACACCGCACAGACCAACAGTCTGGGGAGACGTCCTATAGAGACCTCCCAGTGCCTGCTATCCCCCAAGGACACAGGTTTTTCTCACTTCCCTGTTGGCCGGGTGCTGGTTGCGCCTCGGTGATGGCTGCGCCCGGGGCGAACCCCCTCCGTGGACTTGTCTATAGCTGGAAGCCTGGAGGAGAGGGGCAGTGACTTGGCCAATCACTGCTGACCTGCTGACTGGAGAGTGTAGTGGTTGAGGGTTGAAACACTCTAAGGGCCGATTCATACTCCTATTTTTCCGCTGTTTCGGCGCTGTGGTGCTGAAATGATTTCGGCTCGTCAGAAATGTTCAGTAGCACCGAAGAGCCGACTTTAGGACGGTACCCCCCCCCCCCCCCCTGAACGTCACATTGTAGGCTCTACAGAGCCCAACCCACTTTTATTCGGCTCTAA
>NW_027637616.1:7500-22500 GCF_951216825.1 Electrona antarctica
ATATTTGCCATTGACAATGAAAGGAGAAATTAGGTCAAATGTCCGCCAAATATGACGTAAATTTGTGGCAGCACAAAGCGCCCCTCACTTCACACGGGTGTGATTTTTTTTTTTTGTATATTTAAGTCTCTGGCGAAATGATGGTTTTGAGAAACCGCCGTTTGAGAGCGGCGGTGCGAGGCCAGGTGTAACGACGATGAGGGGTCAGGGGTCAATGGGCGTGGCTCCGGGGGGGGTCGTAGGGGTCAGCATTTCGGTGCTGCCTGGACCACAGCTTGTCCAGCAGCGACCAGAGGAGGGGGAGGGGCCGAGGGTGGGGGTCCCCGCCCCCCCGCGGGGGGGAGGAGGGGAGGGGGGGCGAGGAGGGGAGGGGGGGCGAGGGGGCGGGGCAGTCGTCATCGCCGGTAGGTTCCTCCACCGACTGCAGCGAGCGAGAGACCACTGAGGAGAGAGAGAGAGTCAGTGTGTGTGCATGCGTGCATGTGTGGGTGTGTGTGCACGTGCGCGCACGCTCACACACATAATTTTTCACATAAACACCATTAGCAAAACCATTGTTAAAATGACATTGTGAGTATAGCCTATGAATATAAAGGAGTAATCTGCCCCTGAGATGTAGTGGAGTAGAAGTAATCTGCCCCTGAGATGTAGTGGAGTAGAAGTAATCTGCCCCTGAGATGTAGTGGAGTAGAAGTAAAAGTATATGGCGGAGAGACCCATCATGTATATTAGCCCATTTTGGGGCGGGAACCCCTTTTGGTGTTAGCATTATGCTATGCTTTCGCTATTGAAAAATAGCAGATCTACAAGCTCTGCTATTTTTGAATAATCGAAGAACCACTGACATATAGAAACATAGCTTTTTCAGAAAACTGTTAGAATCTGATCTCAGGTCAAAATGTTAGAGTACTGAGTACTTTTGTCCCCACACGTCTACTGAGTACTTGATGTTGTGACCGTGACCTTAAATGCACCTTGAGGTATTCTGCCATCATTATTCTCTGAATGTAACCTTAAACAACTGCACCTGCAGTGTCCTTAGAGTCCTCGAATGCTCTCCTGTTGAATGGATGAAGTGTGTGTGTGTGTGTGTGTGTGTGTGTGTGTGTGTGTGTGTGTGTGTGTGTGTGTGTGTGTGTGTGTGTGTGTGTGTGTGTGTGTGTGTGTGTGTGTGTGTGTGTGTGTGTGTGTGTGTGTGTGTGAGTGTGAGAGTGAGAGTGAGTGAGTGTAAGCACTCACGTGTTTCAACTGCCATGTTCATGCACAATAATGAAAATGATGCCTTTTCAGATGTCACAGCTAATACACCAAATATTGTTGTTGTTGATGAGGACAGTAGAGAAGTGACCATTTTGGAAGTGGCATGTACATTTGACCACAGTCTGGAAGAGGCATTCCTTACCAAGGTGCTTAGGTACCAGCGTCTTAAGGATGCTATTATACAACTTGGCTACAGATGTAAACTACTTTACGAAGCCTCGGTAATGTCCATAAATCAGTCGTGAAGGGCCTGCAGATTGCAGGCATGCCCAAGCCAAGAGCTAAGGCATCGGCAAAATTCTGTTCAGTGTCTGCAATAATTGGCAGTCGCCATATATGGAGAAGGCGATGCTTTCTGTACCCGTGATCTGTATCCTGAAGCACTTGTTGTAGAGCTTTTTTTTCTCCCAAGTTTGCACATCCACTATTGTTTGTGTTCAAGAAATTTCTTGTAAAATGTGAATGCAAATAAAGATGTTAAGTGTGTGTGTGTGTGTGTGTGTGTGTGTGTGTGTGTGTGTGTGTGTGTGTGTGTGTGTGTGTGTGTGTGTGTGTGTGTGTGTGTGCGTGTGCGTGGTCATGCGTGCGTGCTGAACAACATTAACTACATTAATTATATATACATATGTATTGTCTTTAGTCTGTAGTTGCTGAACATCATTACTACATTAATTATATATAAATATGTATTGTCTTTAGTCTGTAGTTGCTGAACAACATTAACTACATTAATTATATATAAATATGTATTGTCTTTAGTCTGTAGTTGCTGAACAACATTAACTACATTAATTATATATAAATATGTATTGTCTTTAGTCTGTAGTTGCTGAACAACATTAACTACATTAATGATATATAAATATGTATTGTCTTTAGTCTGTAGTTGCTGAACAACATTAACTACATTAATTATATATAAATATGTATTGTCTTTAGTCTGTAGTTGCTGAACATCATTAACTACGTTAATGATATATAAATATGTATTGTCTTTAGTCTGTAGTTGCTGAACATTAACTACATTAATTATATATAAATATGTATTGTCTTTAGTCTGTAGTTGCTGAACATCATTAACTACATTAATGATATATAAATATGTATTGTCTTTAGTCTGTAGTTGCTGAACATTAACTACATTAATTATATATAAATATGTATTGTCTTTAGTCTGTAGTTGCTGAACATCATTAACTACATTAATTATATATAAATATGTATTGTCTTTAGTCTGTAGTTGCTGAACATCATTAACTACATTAATGATATATAAATATGTATTGTCTTTAGTCTGTAGTTGCTGAACATTAACTACATTAATTATATATAAATATGTATTGTCTTTAGTCTGTAGTTGCTGAACATTAACTACATTAATTATATATAAATATGTATTGTCTTTAGTCTGTAGTTGCTGAACATTAACTATGTTCAGAATGTGTCGCCTGGAGCCATAACTACTGTGTCTTTAAACAGACAACATCAAAGTGCTTAAAGACTTAACACCCTGAGTGCCGTTAACGGAGGTCTCCGTCCTATCAAATAGTAACGCTCGACGCTCAGGATGGAGATTAACCCATTTAGGCCTGACGTCGAAATTAAAAAAATGCCTTCTAAAGGTTTTCTGAAATACATATGTTTCTATATCAGTGGTGCTCAATATTTCATGTCAAGGAACCCAGAAAATGTATGCAAGAGAACCCCATCTAAAAATATGTTATTCCAGGAACCCCCCTAGAAGCAAAGATTTGAGTTAAAAACATATATATTCCAAATTTGCACCACATTTTCAAGATTTTTCAAAAATAGCAGACCTACACTCGGTGGCGCGCTATGAGCTTGTAGATCTGCTATTTTTCAATAACTAAAGTATAACAATGCTTAAAACAGGGGTTCTCAACCCGTGGGTCGCGACCCCTCGAGGGGTCGCCAAATTATTTTGGGGGGGTCCCCAAATTATCATCCAAAATGTCGTCGTCCCCCATCGAAAATCTTAAAACGTAAAATATTCATGTTTCTGAAGACTCTTAAATAGACGATGATCACGTTAGCTTTAGCTGATTTTCGCGAACTATTTATCCAATTGAAATAGAACGAGAGTCTATGGTGGTGGTAGCCGACAGCGTCGCAGGATTTAGTGGCGGTCAATGAGTGCAGCTGTAGCGTGGGTGCGTGGGTGCGTGCGTGCGTGGGTGCGTGTGTGCGTGCGTGCGAGCGTGCGTGCGTGCGTGCGTGCGTGCGTGCGTGCGTGCGTGCGTGCGTGCGTGCGTGCGTGCGTGCGTGCGTGCGTGCGTGCGGGCGTGCGTGCGGTCGTGCACTAACCCTTGGTCTCGCTGTACTGTCCCTGGCTGGCCTGCTGGCTGTACGGATCTGGTTGGAGACTGGGAGAGAGCAGGAGGGAGAGAGACAACAGCAGAACCTGGAGAGAGAGAGAGAAAAAAAGTCTATATAGAGTATTTTTACCAGGATACAGGTTCCTTTCTGCGTATAGATGTGTATATAGAGTATTTTTTACCAGGATACAGGTTCCTTTCTGCATATAGATGTGTATATATATAGAGTATTTCTACCAAGATACAGGTTCCTTTCTGTGTATAGGTATATATAGAGTATTTTTACCAGGATACAGGTTCCTTTCTGTGTATAGGTATATATAGAGTATTTTTTACCAGGATACAGGTTCCTTTCTGTGTATAGATGTATATATAGAGTATTTTTTACCAGGATACAGGTTCCTTTCTGTGTATAGGTATATATAGAGTATTTTTACCAGGATACAGGTTCCTTTCTGTGTATAGATGTATATATAGAGTATTTTTTACCAGGATACAGGTTCCTTTCTGTGTATAGGTATATATAGAGTATTTTTACCAGGATACAGGTTCCTTTCTGTGTATAGGTATATAGAGAGTATTTTTACCAGGATACAGGTTCCTTTCTGTGTATAGGTATATATAGAGTATTTTTACCAGGATACAGGTTCCTTTCTGCGTATAGGTATATATAGAGTATTTTTACCAGGATACAGGTTCCTTTCTGCGTATAGGTATATATAGAGTATTTTTACCAGGATACAGGTTCCTTTCTGCGTATAGGTATATATAGAGTATTTTTACCAGGATACAGGTTCCTTTCTGCGTATAGGTATATATAGAGTATTTTTACCAGGATACAGGTTCCTTTCTGTGTATAGGTATATATAGAGTATTTTTTACCAGGATACAGGTTCCTTTCTGTGTATAGGTATATAGAGAGTATTTTTACCAGGATACAGGTTCCTTTCTGTGTATAGGTATATATAGAGTATTTTTACCAGGATACAGGTTCCTTTCTGCGTATAGGTATATATAGAGTATTTTTACCAGGATACAGGTTCCTTTCTGTGTATAGGTATATAGAGAGTATTTTTACCAGGATACAGGTTCCTTTCTGTGTATAGGTATATATAGAGTATTTTTACCAGGATACAGGTTCCTTTCTGCGTATAGGTATATATAGAGTATTTTTACCAGGATACAGGTTCCTTTCTGTGTATAGGTATATATAGAGTATTTTTACCAGGATACAGGTTCCTTTCTGTGTATAGGTATATATAGAGTATTTTTTACCAGGATACAGGTTCCTTTCTGTGTATAGGTATATATAGAGTATTTTTACCAGGATACAGGTTCCTTTCTGTGTATAGGTATATATAGAGTATTTTTACCAGGATACAGGTTCCTTTCTGTGTATAGGTATATATAGAGTATTTTTACCAGGATACAGGTTCCTTTCTGTGTATAGGTATATATAGAGTATTTTTACCAGGATACAGGTTCCTTTCTGCGTATAGGTATATATAGAGTATTTTTACCAGGATACAGGTTCCTTTCTGCGTATAGGTATATATAGAGTATTTTTACCAGGATACAGGTTCCTTTCTGCGTATAGGTATATATAGAGTATTTTTACCAGGATACAGGTCCCTTTCTGCGTATAGGTATATATAGAGTATTTTTACCAGGATACAGGTCCCTTTCTGTGTATAGGTATATATAGAGTATTTTTACCAGGATACAGGTTCCTTTCTGTGTATAGGTATATATAGAGTATTTTTACCAGGATACAGGTCCCTTTCTGTGTATAGGTATATATAGAGTATTTTTACCAGGATACAGGTTCCTTTCTGTGTATAGGTATATATAGAGTAGTTTTACCAGGATACAGGTTCCTTTCTGTGTTTAGGTATATATAGAGTATTTTTACCAGGATACAGGTTCCTTTCTGTGTATAGGTATATATAGAGTATTTTTACCAGGATACAGGTTCCTTTCTGTGTATAGGTATATATAGAGTATTTTTACCAGGATACAGGTTCCTTTCTGTGTAGAGGTATATATAGAGTATTTTTACCAGGATACAGGTTCCTTTCTGTGTATAGGTATATATAGAGTATTTTTACCAGGATACAGGTTCCTTTCTGTGTATAGGTATATATAGAGTATTTTTACCAGGATACAGGTTCCTTTCTGTGTATAGGTATATATAGAGTATTTTTACCAGGATACAGGTTCCTTTCTGTGTATAGGTATATATAGAGTATTTTTACCAGGATACAGGTTCCTTTCTGCGTATAGGTATATATAGAGTATTTTTACCAGGATACAGGTTCCTTTCTGCGTATAGGTATATATAGAGTATTTTTACCAGGATACAGGTCCCTTTCTGCGTATAGGTATATATAGAGTATTTTTACCAGGATACAGGTCCCTTTCTGTGTATAGGTATATATAGAGTATTTTTACCAGGATACAGGTTCCTTTCTGTGTATAGGTATATATAGAGTATTTTTACCAGGATACAGGTCCCTTTCTGTGTATAGGTATATATAGAGTATTTTTACCAGGATACAGGTTCCTTTCTGTGTATAGGTATATATAGAGTAGTTTTACCAGGATACAGGTTCCTTTCTGTGTTTAGGTATATATAGAGTATTTTTACCAGGATACAGGTTCCTTTCTGTGTATAGGTATATATAGAGTATTTTTACCAGGATACAGGTTCCTTTCTGTGTATAGGTATATATAGAGTATTTTTACCAGGATACAGGTTCCTTTCTGTGTAGAGGTATATATAGAGTATTTTTACCAGGATACAGGTTCCTTTCTGTGTATAGGTATATATAGAGTATTTTTACCAGGATACAGGTTCCTTTCTGTGTATAGGTATATATAGAGTATTTTTACCAGGATACAGGTTCCTTTCTGTGTATAGGTATATATAGAGTATTTTTACCAGGATACAGGTTCCTTTCTGTGTATAGGTATATATAGAGTATTTTTACCAGGATACAGGTTCCTTTCTGCGGTGTTTTGCCATTGGAGAGCAGCGCCTGCATGCGGCTCAGCTGCTCCAGCAGTGAACTGCATCATGGGAAAAAAGAAAAACACAAACGCACACAAATAACTGAAAGGTTTTTTTTGTTTCTGTCGACTGAAATCTACGACGAAAAATGTTCGTCAGACTGTAACAATCAGCCTTTACTTTGAAAGGTAAATAATTAGCTAAAGGAAAATCAACAGGATCGACAGGTGCTTAGCTTAGTGAAACTTTATTTTGAAGCCCCACAAAGGTAATTATTGTTAAGGCAAATGGAAAACAAAATACAATTGATGCACAAACGGGCTGTCCCTATCTTTCCCTATATAAACAAAACGAATCAAACTGTTATCTCAATAATCCCCTCTCACCCAACCAAGTCCCAATGTCTGTAGCATAGTTCCTTTGGTCCAAACGGCAACGGTCCAAAGAACATTCGGGGTACCCCTTATGTAATCCACAAGAACAGGTCACTTGGATGTGTCTCACCGGCAGCAGCGACTCCAATGGATTCCACACACTTTAACCGGCAACTCATGAAAACATCCAGCGCTTGAAACCCTGCAGCAGTAGAGGATGCGGTCCTCTTCCACAGGGGTCAAATAGTTCTTGTTTCTGGCTGCAGCTTACTCTTTAGTATTTCACTTTGTCACTAAAGCAACGCTGGCACCAGGGAGATCTCCTCTTCTTTCACCTGTTCACTAGTACACAGGGTGTTTGTTCTGCCCCTCCCCCGTGCACCACACCCTCTATTTGTAGAGTAGAGTGTGGCATCAATCACCCAATTAACCTGCACAATCAGACCCAGTACCTCCCACATGAAATAGAAATGTTCATATCGACTTCAAAGTCACTTCACAGGGATTCACATGTACTTATATCACTCGTATACAAAAACATGCATAGGCAAGCAGATACATATTGGCATAATGTGCATTTTGTCACAGTCCCCCCCCCCCCCAGCTGGAAGCTAATTTCCCCAAGTCCTCCCAAAGGAGGGGTTGAGGTTGACCACATTAAAATATGTCCACTTTAACATTCTTTCCATTTCACAAGGTACATTAAAAGGGTCTATCAGACTCGTCCTATAGCTGAACCTAACCACTTCGGGGGCACTAGCTTGGACGAGTATGCTTCCGCTGCTTTGAAGAGTGGAGGTGTTCTCGCCCAGACCAAAGTGTCTGGCTGGAACTGCGCATCGCTCTGCCAGGTTTTATCATATTTGGCTCTTCTGGCCTGAGAGACACCCACCCTTCGTTGAAGTTTTTTGACCATGGTCCACCTGTTGTTGTAGTCGACGGTGACCAGCAGCATGGCGTTTCCTTCTCCACCTCTCGAGATTGGCCCCGTCGGGTCGACCCCAAGGCCTTGCCCTGCCCGGTCTCCCTGAGTAGACTGTAACATCACGGACGGCTTACAGTTACCTGGCCTGCCCTGCTGACAAACGTGGCACCTCGTAACGTACTCCCACACGTCTCTGCGGACTGATGGCCACCAGGCCACCTCGAGGATCCGAAGGAGAGTCTTTAGTCTACCTGGATGACCCCTCGTCCGGCGGTCGTGGAAGTGTTCCAGGAAACAGAGGATCAGGCTTTCTGGCACCACCACCCGAAACTTCCGTCCAGCGCCTCTGGTCGGCCGCCTCCGATATAGGATTCCCTGGACCTCCTCATACCTACCGCGACAGGTTCGTGGGTCGGACTGGACTAGATCTCCCAGTAGACCTCCGAGCTTAGGATCCGCATGCTGAGCCTCGTTTAGGCCACACAGAGTTACCTCTGCCGGCCACTTCTGGGACAGGCATTCCACCTCAGGTGGGTCACCTTGGCCCCGTGGCCCTAGGGTGGCACCACCACCGACTCTCGATGGTGGCAACTTCCCGTTGACATGCTGCACCAGTTTGACGTACGCGGGTGCGACCCAAGCTCCTCCCCCTGGTACGTTCTTGGGCCCCTTGTCCCTACATTGCGATTCAGCCTTCTTGGTGCTGGAGGGCAGGCCGTTGGAGGCCTGACAACAGGGAGTAGGCCTGCCGGGGGGGCGACCGTGAGGGTTAGGTAGAGTATCGGTACCGGCCATTTTTATTTCCGACACCTTCTCGTTCCATCTCTCATCTACCCTCAAACACTTTTTCTTTAATTGTTCAACAGAGTTGTCGATGAGAGTTTCCATCTCCCTCATTCTGCGATCTACGTACCCCCTTATGCTCTCTTCCCTATTAAAAGTACTCTCCATTGCGTTTTCAAACTCCCCCTGCATGCACTGCACCTGGTCTTCGAGGGTTTGCAGCTTGCTCTTAATAAAGGCCAACACAACTGTAATACTAGTGCCCTCACATCGCTCCATTGTTTACAGTGTATATTTTTTGGTTTGGCGTCAGATTTTTTTTTTACAGTGTATTATTTTACCCTTTTCACAACAATTACCAAATTGGGCTTCCAAAATTCACATTTGCACCTGTGATCCCCGTATGGGCCACCACCTGTAACAATCAGCCTTTACTTTGAAAGGTAAATAATTAGCTAAAGGAAAATCAACAGGATCGACAGGTGCTTAGCTTAGTGAAACTTTATTTTGAAGCCCCACAAAGGTAATTATTGTTAAGGCAAATGGAAAACAAAATACAATTGATGCACAAACGGGCTGTCCCTATCTTTCCCTATATAAACAAAACGAATCAAACTGTTATCTCAATAATCCCCTCTCACCCAACCAAGTCCCAATGTCTGTAGCATAGTTCCTTTGGTCCAAACGGCAACGGTCCAAAGAACATTCGGGGTACCCCTTAATTGTAATCCACAAGAACAGGTCACTTGGATGTGTCTCACCGGCAGCAGCGACTCCAATGGATTCCACACACTTTAACCGGCAACTCATGAAAACATCCAGCGCTTGAAACCCTGCAGCAGTAGAGGATGCGGTCCTCTTCCACAGGGGTCAAATAGTTCTTGTTTCTGGCTGCAGCTTACTCTTTAGTATTTCACTTTGTCACTAAAGCAACGCTGGCACCAGGGAGATCTCCTCTTCTTTCACCTGTTCACTAGTACACAGGGTGTTTGTTCTGCCCCTCCCCCGTGCACCACACCCTCTATTTGTAGAGTAGAGTGTGGCATCAATCACCCAATTAACCTGCACAATCAGACCCAGTACCTCCCACATGAAATAGAAATGTTCATATCGACTTCAAAGTCACTTCACAGGGATTCACATGTACTTATATCACTCGTATACAAAAACATGCATAGGCAAGCAGATACATATTGGCATAATGTGCATTTTGTCACAGTCCCCCCCCCCCCCAGCTGGAAGCTAATTTCCCCAAGTCCTCCCAAAGGAGGGGTTGAGGTTGACCACATTAAAATATGTCCACTTTAACATTCTTTCCATTTCACAAGGTACATTAAAAGGGTCTATCAGACTCGTCCTATAGCTGAACCTAACCACTTCGGGGGCACTAGCTTGGACGAGTATGCTTCCGCTGCTTTGAAGAGTGGAGGTGTTCTCGCCCAGACCAAAGTGTCTGGCTGGAACTGCGCATCGCTCTGCCAGGTTTTATCATATTTGGCTCTTCTGGCCTGAGAGACACCCACCCTTCGTTGAAGTTTTTTGACCATGGTCCACCTGTTGTTGTAGTCGACGGTGACCAGCAGCATGGCGTTTCCTTCTCCACCTCTCGAGATTGGCCCCGTCGGGTCGACCCCAAGGCCTTGCCCTGCCCGGTCTCCCTGAGTAGACTGTAACATCACGGACGGCTTACAGTTACCTGGCCTGCCCTGCTGACAAACGTGGCACCTCGTAACGTACTCCCACACGTCTCTGCGGACGAATGGCCACCACCTGTAACAATCAGCCTTTACTTTGAAAGGTAAATAATTAGCTAAAGGAAAATCAACAGGATCGACAGATGCTTAGCTTAGTGAAACTTTATTTTGGAAGCCCAATTTGGTAATTGTTGTGAAAAGGGTAAAATAATACACTGTAAAAAAAAAAGACAGACTACCTTTTTTGCACTGACGAAAACGAAATGAAAACTAAGCTATGATGACAAAAACTAAGACTAATATTATTTGACAATATCGTCAACCAATAAAAAAAAATAGACTAACTACCTACTGTATGTTAGGAAGGGACTAGTGGACAAGAAATCCAGTATAAGTCATTTTACACTTGGTTTGCTTGCTGAAAATAGCAGATCTACAAGCTCACAACACGTCGCGCTGCGACGCGTTGTGAGCTTGTAGATCTGCTATTTGTATAAGTGTAAAATCAGTGTAAAATCAGTCATTACAACGGCATCAAGGCCCGCCAAAACACATTTTAGTCGACGAAATCAACTATAGATTTAGTCTAAATGAAAACTATTCAAGAGACTACGACTGAAACTAAAATCTAAAATTGCTGTCAAAATCAACACTGCTGTCAAACCAGGGAATATGGATTCACTCACTCATAAAACTACCTTCTGCTGTCAAGCTGCGTTGCTTCATGGACTCACTCATAAAACTACCTTCTGCTGTCAAGCTGCGTTGCTTCATGGACTCACTCATAAAACTATACATTCTGCCGTCAAGCTGCGTGGCTTCATGGAAACTCATAAAACTATACAGATATAAACATTGTGTTCAATCATACAATAGATTCCTGCTCCCGATATGCAGGTTTCTGCCTTGCATTGTTTCCTCCGGCATCGTTGTGTGAATGGATGAATATAATGCACAATGGTGTGTAATGTGTGTGAATGATGAATTGCATTTTTATAGCGCTTTTCCAAGTGCTCAAAGCGCTTTACAATGGTTAATTCATTCATACATTGGGAGGTGAAGCGGCGAACAGTCGACGCCAGCGTCCTCACTTCCCACATTCACACACCAATGGTGGCGAGCTCACACCGACCAACTCATTGGAGGCAATGTAGGGTTCAGTGTCTTGCCCAAGCACACTTCGACATGTGGACAGGAGGAGGAGCCGGGATTCGAACCGCCGACCCAGGGATCATTGGATGACCTGCTCTAACTCCTGAGCCACAGCTGCCCAAAATGCAATGCACAATCTATTATATGTGAAGGTGTGTGAATATGTGTGATAAATAATGTAAGGTAAAATGTATGTAAAGGTGTGTGAATGTGTGTGATAATGGGTGAACATAATGCACAATCTATGTAAAGGTGTATGAATGTGTGTAAATGTGTTTTGAATGTAATGCACAATCTATGTTAAAGCGCTTTGGTTAACAGCGCTATGTAAAAGCACCAATTATTATTTAATTATTACCAATTATTAACAACACGTCTTGAGCTTGTATAGTTGGACTGTTTTCTAGGCCACCTTTTCTATACGTAGTTTAATATTAGTTTAAAAACACCATGCAGTGAACAACTATTATCATATTCATATATCCATGACTCCGCTCCGTGGGAAACCGTTCTCACAGCGCTGAAGGATTTGTTTTGTCCTGCTTTTCACTCCGACTGAATTGCATTTCATATATGTGACTAACAGAGGCACGCACGCACGCACGCACGCACGCACGGCATGGCGTCATTCTCCATGGATTATTGTGTCTGTGATTCACTCACAACACGGAGACAACCTTAACAGGAATGACGGCAATGTCACCTTGAGCGCTGCCTTAAAACACCTGCATATCCCTCATCCTGTCGCACGCACGCACGCACGTTTTTCAGTACTATACTTTTGAGGACATCGACATTATTTTTAAGGCAGTTTTGGTGCAACATTTTGGTGCGATTTATCCTATAAAGGCGTGACATAGCAGATGTACAAGCCCACGGCGAACGCATCGCAGGGTGACGTCAGCGCGCAACTGCGTACGAATCAGTTCTGACTCTAATCTCTAATATGTCTCAATTTCCCTTGAGAGGAAAACGGTCGTCACAACGTCTTTTTCCCATACTCTAATTCTACAGTACTACAGTGGTTTAAGTTAATTCTACAGTACTACAGTGGTTTAAGTTAATTCTACAGTACTACAGTGGTTTAAGTTAATTCTACAGTACTACAGTGGTTTAAGTTAATTCTACAGTACTACAGTGGTTTAAGTTAATTCTACAGTACTACAGTGGTTTAAGTTAATTCTACAGTACTACAGTGGTTTAAGTTAATTCTACAGTACTACAGTGGTTTAAGTTAATTCTACAGTACTACAGTGGTTTAAGTTAGTTAGAGTTAAAGATCTAATAAAGGGTCCATTTGGTTATACCAACTCTCCGTCTTTTAGCTGGCGACCACCTGCATTGTAGTTTAATAACCCCCAGTGAATGCAGGGTATTGTAGTTTAATAATAACCTGACTCAGTATATTGTAGTTTAATAACCCCCAGTGAATGCAGGGTATTGTAGTTTAATAATAACCTGACTCAGTATATTGTAGTTTAATAACCCCCAGTGAATGCAGGGTATTGTAGTTTAATAATAACCTGACTCAGTATATTGTAGTTTAATAACCCCCAGTGAATGCAGGGTATTGTAGTTTAATATTAACCATACTCAGTATATTGTAGTTTACTAACCCGTGAATGCAGGGTATTGTAGTTTAATAACCTGACTCAGTATGTTGTAGTTTAATAAGCTGGGTATTGTAGTTTAATAACCTGACTCAGTATATTGTAGTTTAATAAGCTGGGTATTGTAGTTTAATAAACTGGGTATTGTAGTTTAATAAGCTGGGTATTGTAGTTCAATACGCTGGGTAATGTAGTTCAATAAGCTGGGTAATGTAGTTCAATAAGCTGGGTAATGTAGTTCAATAATAACCAGACTCACGTGTTGTTTTGCTCCAACTGCTGAACCTTCCTCTGCAGCTCAAGGTTGTGTGCACTGCACGCAGACATCCTGCAGACAGACAGACAGACAGACAGACAGACGTCAAAATGTTCTTCCAACATTTTCTCTATGACAGTAACATTGAGGTCATTCCTATATCAATTCTCTGTGACAGTGACATTAAGGTGATTCCTGTCACTTCGGCCAGTTTCAAAAGGTCTGTTTTATACGTTTCTAAAACGTGTGAAGTGACACCTGTCTGCACAACGACTACTGTTGGTACCTGCAGTGTTCCTGTTGGTACCTGGAGTGTTCCTGTCTGAACAACGACTACTGTTGGTACCTGGAGTGTTCCTGTGACGGCAAATCGTTTCTATTTCGGGGGTTGATCCTCCTTGACACGGCACAGTCATTTTTAGAAGACAGATTCTACAAAATGTCTTCAAAGTCATGACAATTTTCTGAAAAACCTACAGTTTGTTTCTACGACAGTCGTTCTCAAACTATTTCATGTCAAGGACCCCCAGAATTATACGTAATTGGCCGTCGACCCCAATCTCAAAATATGTTGAGATCTCAAAAGAAGTTTTGAGATTAAAAGCGTTCACTGGGAAAGGATATACATTCAAAGATTTGCACACATTTTAGCGATTTTTCTAAAATAGCAGATCTACAAGCTCGTAGCGCGGCACCTATGAGCTTGTAGATCTGCTATTTTTCAACGGCTATAAGTTTTAAGTAATGGAGGAAAGTGGTTATAAGCTCAGGCAAAACCGATGCGTTCCCGTCCTAAACGTGTTAAATAAACCGTTTTAAGCATTATGTTATACTTTAAGCATTATGTTATACTTTAAGCATTATGTTATACTTTAAGCATTATGTTATACTTTAAGCATTATGTTATACTTTAAGCATTATGTTATACTTTAAGCATCATGTTATACTTTAAGCATTATGTTATACTTTAAGCATCATGTTATACTTTAAGCATCATGTTATACTTTAGCTATTGGAAAATAGCAGATCTACAAGCTGCTATTTTTGAAAAATCGTGAAAATGTGCCTCAAATCTTTGAATATATATTCTTTCAGAGTTTCAGTTTTTTAACTCAAATCTTTGCTTCTGGGGGTGTCCCTGGAACGACATATTTTCAGATGGGGGTCGGCGGACAATTACATATCATTTTTGGGGTCCTTGACATGAAATGTTTCTCAGATGGTAGAAGGATATTTTTGTGGTGTTTCTGATCATGTGCCTCCATGTTCAGGTCACTGTCAAAGATAACACCAAGGTTGTTGACTTGGTCCTTGGTGTGAAGTGCTCTTGATTTAACCCATTTTGAGATCAGATTCTGAAAATGTCTTCTACATCCTGACAGTTTTCTGAAAAAGCTATGTTTCTATGTCAGTCGTTCTTCGATTTTTCAAAAATAGCAGACCTACAAGCTCGTAGCGCGCCACTCGGTGGCGCGCTATGAGCTTGTAGATCTGCTATTTTTCAATAGCTAAAGCATAACATAATGCTAACACCAAAAGGGGTTCCCGCCCAAAATGGGTTAAGGTGTGCTGATAGTTTTTCCCTCTCGGCCTCTGCCCC